>NW_024540467.1:0-71975 GCF_016647625.1 Suillus subalutaceus | reverse complement strand
GAAAATGAGTCAGCGATAAAGAAGAATCGTTGAAGAGACAAAACGCACAGGCTTTCCCGCTGTATTGGGACCTCGACTACAGGTGGCTCGCGCATCTCGATATCTGATCTATCTCGCCTGTGCATCATGCTAGAGACTATGTTTCGAATCCAGCTGAGAGGTTGGGATCGGGACTGGGTGTCGCGCTCAGCTGCACTATTTAGCTTGGAGCGGCGCCAGAATGAGGAAAAGGGACTGAGGGTGCGTTGATGTGGTGCTGGAGTGGGTGGTTATGTGGATCATGGAATTGGGATAGACGAGCTCGCAACTGATAATATTTTGTTAAAGCACTGAATAATAGAAGTAGGTAACCTCTCGCAGTGCATCATTGAAAAACCCTGGAGGTATTTGACGAGCACCTTTCATCTTTGGGGTTGGTCGTGGTGTAGCAGCATCTGGGGGAACAGATTCATTGTCAGTGTCATCGAAAATGAAATGTATCAAGCTTACAATATCTGATGGAAGGCCAACTTCTTTGACAATAGCGGAAACATCCCATGCGTATAGGTGGTTTCGTTGCAGCCAGTGACGAGGAATTTTCCATCTGCAGAAAAGGCCGCATTGATCACGTCGTCTTCATGGTGGAGTGGAGTTCCGATGGGTTATTGGTTCCGAGGTTCCATAATTAATGTGCTCTCTTGAGTCGAACAGTGGTGTGCTCAATTGCGAGGATGTGCTCATTGAGAGATAGTGAAATGATAGTGGAGAAGTTTTTGGGCAAGTCAAGCCCAGTCCATGTGGCTGTGTTGAATTTCATGATGGTGGATATAAGCATTTTTCCATCCCAGGTCCATGCCAGGCACGATATCGATACTCCTTCGCAATTCAGTGTTCTGAGTAGTTCACCTGTGTTGGCATCCCAGATTTCCAGATTGTACCCACCTGTGGCAATCATCATGCCATCAGGTGAGTAGCAAACTGCCCATATGTATTCGAATTTCCCTTCCTTGATTGGTCTGAAGACGGTTTTTCCGTTTTCGACATCCCATACTCTGCATGTATCATCTTCGGATACACTCACCACTCGCCCTCTGTCTGGGCTCCAGCACACAGAACGCACTGCTCTCATGTGCCCCGTCCAGGTTTTGATAACTTTGCCCGTGTCGACGTTCCACAATTTCATTGCGCCATCCTCACTCCCGCTTGCTACGGTCTTGCCGCACGGCGATAATGCTATGGCAGACACACCTCTTTCATTGTCCTCCAATTCCTCCCCAGGCGTGCCCCTCTCCAAGTCCCAGACTCGAAATGAGCCATCCCATGAATAGATTATAATCTGCTGTCCACCAGGAAGGTGTAGGATGTGCTTGATGCCGTTCTTTACTTTGATCTTTCGATAAGGCAATGTCGCTAATTCTTGTGCCTCGCAGGGGCTGGATACCCCATGATGTTGGTTTCGGGATTCACTTAGCAGGTGCGTGATAATTTAGCTCTTACCATCAATTGCCATACGAATTCATCACTTACTCAGAATCCAGATGAACTCGACTCGTACCCAGAGAGACGATGCGAAATGGAAGCTGCGACGGAGTGGGTGTTTCGTTCGATAGAGGTTCCAGTCAGGAGGGAGGTCGTTGATTAAGCCCTCTAGAACTTCGTCTTCATCCTCGTGTTCCCTTCACAGCTTCAACACTAGCTGTGCGGATTAAGCGCCCAACGCTCTTTTTGGACAATATTCCCAATTGACTTCTCGGTCCTACCCTGCCTGGGCCAATACGATTCTGCAGTCTTCGTATGTTGATCCGACAATCAAACGGGAACACACCGTTCCAACGTTTGTCAGTTCGCTTATTTATGCATAGCGAGGTTCATGCACTAGTTCCGTACGTTCTTTATTCTGGCACCTCGACGCACGGCTCAAGACAACAACTTCTGCATTCTACCTCCTTGCATCCCTCGTCTCAATGTCGACAAATCTGTGTACAATGCACGTTTTTCTTTCATCTATCAACCAGTAAGCAGGCTTTCCTTAGCTCTCGACGGCATGCTTTTTGGGCCTAGCACAATTGAACGATTTTCGACGTGGGTGGGGGTGGGTGAGCGCACTATCATACCGCAGTGGAAAGACTTGAAAAATCTCATGGCGGAGTGAGCTGGAACCACGATCTACGTGCGTCACCGACCTATTGAATAGAGCAGGTAATACCTTCCCTACTTCAAGTTCGCTTTCGCTGTAATCTCTTCCAGAACCCATTCATTAGGAATCTTGAGATACACACTCCACCGTCTGTGATGTTGACCATCATCTAAACCCCACAGCGGGTTGCCTGTAGGTACACTTCAGGTACGCCAATGTGGCATAGATTTTGCATCTAAGCTGCGAAGATGTCGGGGAGAACTTGTCGTGGCACTGCCGTCTGAAAATAAACATTAGATCAATGATTAGAGGCAGTACAATACAAATACAAGATGCACTGGCACACAACATTCCCAAGTAGCTATACGAACACGGAGAACAAGCACTGTAAAATTGGTGAGAACTGAATGCAACACTCCAGGGCCTGTACCCAGATGGACATTCACATGTTGATTATTAGTGAGGAGTCAAAGTGTTTGGAATTCATTTCAAGCGACATAAGAACATGATCTGTACCAAATCTGTACCCCAGGATTTGTGCGTCACATAAGCCGCGTAATTATAAATACCGCATCAATTTCACCTGGCCACTTGGATAAGTTGAGATCTCGTTTCCGCAGTGATGGAATGGTTCTAGTTTCAAGAAGTTATATCCTTGTGGTGCAGCTTACTTGCGCCGTCAAGGTGACATAATTTGTTCATATATCAAGATTCCTCTGCTGCGTGCGCAGCAATGGTCAGTTGAGTTTTTACCGTATATTAAAAGTCCTTGGCTACAAGTACACGACACGAGTGACTACTAGTTTCACTTTCAATAATCTCCCTCTCTGAGAACGACAGTCTTGTTGTACTTTGATCTTCACCATGAAACTCACATCCGCCCTTGTGCTTTTATTCATCGCTATAGCTAGTGCGCAAGGAGGAACAACAATAACCGGAATCCCGGCGTATGTGACTTTCTCTTTCCCTTCAAAACAAAATACTCATATATAACTGGTGTATAGATCCGACTCAAACGGCTTTACCATCACTTATGACTCCGGGACGTATGACACCAGCTCGCTTTCCTCTTTCCTATCTTCCGAGTCATCATCTGTGCAGAGCTTGTTCTCATCCCTCGGCATTAGTACCACACTATCATACCTACTTCCATTGGCACGATCTCTCCCACCGTAACGTCTCCTTCGTCCAGCGGGTCTACATCGGGTGCGACAAGCGCACAAACCACGACAACCTCTAGCGCTGCAGGGCGAACAGAGGCGATGTTGGGGATGGGGTTGGCTGCGGGAGCTGCTGCGGGCTTACTTGGGTTCTTTTTTTAAATAAGTACGTCTTCGCCGGTAGCGATGGATGTATTCACGGATAACGTTCGGGGGTAAGACTCGGTCGAGAGGTCTTACGTCCATGTGTACTGCGGGGCAATTGCGGGCCCGGGAGGGGTGTTTGGTACATCTATTTACCGGACGACAACTACGGATCACAGGATATTGAAATAGTTTTTTGATTAACGCGCCTACATAAATCCCTCAGGTTGTTTTACAGGGGCTAGCAAGTTGTTTCGGTCTGTTGGCACAGCCACAGGCAAAGGGATTTACTCTGGTAGCCGCCATCGGAAAGATGTCCATCAAAAATGTTGGCTATGGACAATCTGGGCTAGGCCACAGATCTGTCGCAGACTCTGGCCCATGATTGGATTCGATCGGAGTTGTATTCCTGTCAGCAACCTCAGTTCCACAGTCGCCGTCCGGCATCAGCGCTCAGCGGCCACCAGCCTCCACGGAAGCAGTTAACTTGCAACTTCTCGTCTATCAGCGCTGTCACTTTCCTGTCTTCCATGGACTCCATTTCAACTCTCAGTCCGAGCCATACGGAACTCATGATCATCACGAGGCACGAGCTCTAGAGTCTCTGTACTATCTCCGCCAGTCCCAGAATTACTACAAACTGCTGCACTGATAGCGATATATCAGTCGATATCCTCATCATGCAAGATGTTCAACTAGCGGGTACTAGTCTTATCAAAAACACCATGACGTTCAGTTTCTGAGGCTGGCGGCACATATAATCAATAATACATACAAGGTGGCAGGCAAAGGGCAGGCGTCGGGAATTATTCATGATCTAGCGGATATTATAGATGCTGATGCAAGCAAAAAAGACCTGGCGGAACGCCCACCGTGGTCGGGCCTATCAGCTGAGCCGCTCTATCAAATCACTCTGGAAGAAGACAGAAGACACATGCTACTACCGGAAGAGTGTTCCTCCTCTGCTATTGCCCACCTTAGAAGCAACTTGTTGTGTTCCCCACCTGGGCAAGGTGCAAGATAGACCCCTGGCGATATGGCAGTTTCAAAGATGAAAGCGCAGAATGACATGCATGGTTCCGAGGGAGAGTACTGCCAAAGCTAGCAAAGGCCCCAGAGGATTCCCCCGAAATATCTACCTCTCTGTGAGACTGTCCTTCGCCAAGTCCTGCCTCATCGAGAGTGGAGATCAAACTGCGGACCTATCCAGATCACATCCTGCGCAAGACATATCCGTCTCGTTCAGCAAAATGGACGCATGTTCTCGTCTTCGTTGTTACCAAAAGATGTTTTGCATGTCCACCATATGTGGATCAGACTATTGTGGATTTGCCGCAATTCATTCAATGGAGGAAATTTCCACATATGAAGGGGCCGACCATTTTGGGCGACATATGATAGATCCAGCGAGAGGGATAATGTGCACGCTAACGATAACAGCCTCGAGAGCTCTTGAATAGGTGCGAAATGTTCTTGGCGCAGTGTTCATTCAAGAAAATCATGAGTATGGACAGGTCCTGAGTATTGAGAATTGAGTGCCGAGTTTCCTGCGATGTATATACTTAAAGTAGTGTACATATGTCGCATCGCATGAAGGGTACTGTAGCGCCTATATAGGGCAATGAAATAAGACTCGGTTAAAACACCAGCGTAGCAGATAAAACAGGAATTACGATACAGTACAATGATGGAGTGCAGCCGGCCATGGGAACGATATGAGACGAGAGAAATTGTTAATTAATAGACGCACAGCGATCCAGAGCACCAAAGGAGTCCAACATCCGGCCTGTATTGTAATGATATTATGTTGCGACATTGTTCAAGTAGCCAGTGCAGTAGTTGCGACTGCGTCTCTATGGTTGACCTTTTGTGTTCTGGATACGCACGCAGCAAAGCCAGCCAACAGACGAGCGCGCCATTCAGCAATGGTAGCATGAGGACTTGAGATTGTTCCTGTTGTCGGCGCGGTACCAGCGACGGCGAGAACTGTCGAAGTAGTAGCAGTGGGAGGTGGCTGCTGTGATGATGGGTGTGTGCTCTGAGTTGCTGCGTTGGGTTGTTTGTGGAATGGATTTTAGAAGGTCGAGACGAGCTGTTAGCTTTCTTCCCTGTTGCGTGATAGTTCCTCTGCGCGAAAAAAAGTCATTGGCGAAGAACTGTTGAAGAGAAAAAAGCGTACAGGCTGGCCTGCTGTGTAAGGAACCTCGACCTCTCGCAACTGGATGTCCGATCCATCTCGTCTGCGTAGTATACCAGATACTAGGTTTCAAGTCCAGCTGAGGGAGTGGGATCGGGATTGGGTGTCTAGTTCATTTTCCCTATATGGCTTGGAGCGACACCAGAATGAGGAAAAGTGACTGAGAGCGTGGTGACGTGGTGCTGGAGTGGGACAGTTATGTGGCTTATGAGATTGGGAGAGACGAATGCGCAACTGACGACATATTTGTCAAAGAATTGAATAATAGATGGAAATCACATACATTAGCTTCTCGCAGTGTATCGTCAAAAAAACCTGGAGGTATTCGAAGAGCATCTTTCATATTTGGGGCTGGTCGCAACGTAGCATCAACCTGGGGGATCCAGCAGATCCGCTGTCAGTGTCATTGAGAATGAAATGTATCGAAGCTTACAATCTGACGAAAAATCAGCTGATTTGACGATAGCAAAAAATCCCATGTGTATACGTGGCCGTTGTTACAGTTAGTGATGAGGAACTTTCTGTCTGCAGAAAAGGTCGCAGAGTTCACGTAGGCTTCATGGTGATGTAGTGCTTCGATGGGTTGATTGATCTCGAGGCTCCATAGTTGCACTGTCTTGTTCCAGTATAAAGCCCCATGGTTAACCCGCCTGTGGCAATCATCTTTCCATCGGGTGAGTAGCAAACTGCGTTCATGAATTTCCTCACTTGATTGGTCCAAGGATGATTTCCCCGCTCTCGACATCCCACACTCTTAATGTCTCATCTCTGGATCCGCTCACCACTCGCCCTCTGTCTGAACTCCAGCATACGGACAGTACTCTCCCTCTATAACCCCGTCCATTCTTTGACCACCTTGCCCGTGTCGACGTTCCACAATCTAACCGTCCCATTCCGACTATTGCTCCCGCTTGCTACAGTCTTACCATCCGGCGACAATACTATGGCAGACACTCTTCCATCTTTGTCCTGCCATTCATTCCAACCTGCGTGCCCCTCTCCAAGTCCCAGACTCGACATGACCCATTCCATGAAAGGGTGATATCTACTGTCTTCGAGGTTCACTCCGACGCGATTCAAAGTTCAGGTATGGGATTTGTTGTAGGCACAAATTGATGGAATTGAACTAGTAGTGACAGGACTGGAGATTAGTTTTCGGACGAAAGCGCGCAGCGCTTTCCGGCCCCGAGGAAAGAGACCTAGACTGAGAAAGGTTGAGCTGCGATTCCCAAGTGTTAGGAGTCCGACGACGCATCGAGCGAACACTCGGATCCCCAACTTGTAGGAGAAGGGCGACGTACTCACTCGTAAGTGTCTTGGCCTTGGTTCTTTTAACGGACTGGGGGAATGGTATAACGAAGGAATTGGTCATGTAGAGTGGGAGTTGCTTGCATGTATGGTGCCATGATCTGCGCGTGTTTCCGCAGGTATGCGAGAAATGCGTCACTTGCCCACCGGCCCTTGATTTTTACCACGTCGAATGGGATGTTCCGCAGGAGATATTCCAAGGTTGAACCGATACAAATGCCGTGGCCTTGCACTGGTGCGTGGCCGGCAGCTTTGGTTGCAGCAGCTAACCTGCTCAAAAACTTGGTTTTTGTCAGTGGCCGGTGCGTGTTGTCCTTGTGGCGATACGCGAATAGTGCGAAGTTCTGTGGGGGTTTGTTGACTTGCAGATGGTTCAGGAAAGCTGCTTCTGGGTCGGATAGACCTGCCTGTCTGGCCCAATGAATGTCTTCGCCTCCCGTCGCAGTTTTCGTGCGCGGTAGGCTGAAATTCTTGGTTACGAGGTTCTGTCGATCCTGCAAGTCCTTGACACCACCGAGTGTGATGTGTAGCTTGGGGTCGAAAGCGTTCAGGCGAGGGACGGTGAATTCCCCGACTCTAGCGGTAGCGTAGAATATGGTTGTTAAACATGCAAATACTGATGCGTCTAATGGGTCGTTGAGGTTTAGCTTTCCCCGGATGGCAATGATTAGGTCGACGGTGTATGGTTCCCGTTTGTCACGCTTTGCGGAAGCAGGCGTGAGTGACATTGCCGCCTTCAACATGGCGTCTATCGCCGCATCGTTCAGCGACCAGGTCGCGCCGTGTATAATGTGCCATGCTCGAACTCCGTTCATGTAGTTAGATACTGTTTTCCCTGAATAATGGCCAACCATGCATGCAATAAAGGCTTCTATTAGTATGTTGCTTGCTGGTGCCCTCTGATTTTCCGGGATGGTTTTGCTGTCGCAAAAGACATGGAAAACCAGTAGACCTGAACCGTACGTTTCGCGCGTGCTTTCTGAGTAAGCGTGCACTAAGACGCCTCGGATCCGATTGATATCTTCAGTAGTTAGAGGAACGAACTTTCCTTGTGCATCTTTCGCGGACCGCGAGGTCGTTGGTTCCCACAAGTAGAGTCTATCCTTTGCAGGACAGTGCGGGCGAAGATGGGAAGGTATCAGAGTCAAGTTAGTGCTATATGTAGGTCTCCGACGCTTGGAAGAGCTTCTCTCCTTCAAGCTCGAACTGACGGTTAACGTGGTTGCGTCGTTGGAGCTCTGATCTACTGCGGGTTTGGCCCACTGGGGTGAATTGATTCCTGGGGGGCAGAATGGGAGGTGTGGCTTGGGGTCGGATTGATTGTGGAAGGCGAGGTATGTTCAGGTGCTTCTGCGAGGAAGGCGCGCAGTTCTGAAGGGATTGGGATGGGAGGAAGCTTGTCACATGCCGGGGGATATTGCCCTCGTGAAGGTCCGTCTGCGGGGTTTTCTTTGCTTGGTATGTACCGAGTGAGGATTGTAATTGGTATCGGCTGCGACCTGATGGATACGCTTGAATATTTCATTGCATGCTCGACTCCTGCTACATCCTTTCCACCATCCTTCAACGATGCCCCGATTATCCCCATAGATTTTGAAATAAGTTCCGGGGGGACAAGCGTTCGTGATGGCTCGGACAAGAAGCTCGAAACCGACGCCTTCCGCCCAACCAATGTCACGTCCATCTCTTTTCCAGCCTGGTAAGAGTTTCCATGCCCGCCATCTGCCATTGACGATGATTCCGATCCCGTGGCCAGAGCTAGCATCCGAATAGGTGTTGAAATCATGTACAATGCAGGGTCCTGGAATCGGTCGAACAATGTGCGGGGAGGAAAGAGTTTCCTGCCACCACTTAATATTGTCTGTGGTGCTGCGTGGAGGGGTCCTAGCCATGTGCGGACGGTCTTCGAAAATGCCCAGCATTCTTTCCAGGGTCGTGAGGTAAGCGCGCCCTGCTGGTGTGATGAGAGATGCGTGCAGTAACTTTCCGTACAGCTTCTGGACTTCTTCCAGGGTGTGAGTTCTCTTAGATTGCCATGCGCTAATTGCCTCGAGGTACTTGATACGTTTCTCGGCTGATAGAGCGACTGTCCGTGCTGCAATGTTCCATACCAGACCAATGTAGGGCGGCTCATTGCTGAAGGGTTTGTCTTGGCGAGCTCCCAGAGGATGCCCAAGATGATTGATAGGAGGTCGATGTCTTGCATGCAGTATGTGAATTCTGCGTCTTCAGTCGACCGTGGGGACTGGTTTGATAAGTCCTGGATAGGGAACAGGGCGTCTTCGTTCAAACTCTCTTGTTGATCCATCTGGTAGTGTTTCCCCTTTGTACCATTTGCGCCCGCCATCTGTGGTAACTCCCCCCGTTTCCCTTGATTTCATTTGCCCATACTTGGCGTTTTCTATTGTACTCTTCCATAAATTCTTTTTCTGATGCGAAAAAATAGATGGTCGTCAACCCATTTTGACAAGGGACCAATGCCTTTGGATCTAAATATATCGGCTCCCGCGTCCGCCATGTTCCCATATATACCTGCAGATGGGCCGAAGCCGAAACAAAAGGAAGTGTCAATGACAAAGCCGTCTTCGCTGAGATGGACTGCCAGTCCTGGCCATTGTGAGTGGTGGAGAGGTACCATTCTGTAGGTTTCGGCCACATCATGGACGGCTCCTTGGGAGCCTGGAGGAAGGTGCCAGATTGTTTGGCATATGGTAGAGAACATGCCGTATGTACATGGAAAAAGATTAGAGTCGACCCTGGAATTAATTGAGCTGATAAGGGGGAGAGGGTTGATTGGGTGGGAGAGGTTTTGTACGAGACGAAATTTTCCGGTTTTGCCGGTGTGGGTAACACAACAAAGGTGACTGCAAGTCAGATGACAAGCAAACACTCTCTATGTTGGGTTCTTGATATGCCGTGCGATATGTTCGACCCTTAAGGGAAGCAAAGAAAGCAAGGATCCACGAAATGATGCTGATCAACCCTGATCAAAGGCGACAAAAGGGCGATGTAGCGCGAGAAACGCGCTCAAGGCGTGCGCGGGAAGTGAAATGCGAAAAATGCGCGAGCCACGGGAAGGCGAAAGTGCGAAAGGCGAAAATGCGCAGAGAACTGGAATGGTAGTGCAAGCAGTGTGTCATATACCATATATCCGGTTACAGATCCGATGATCCGGATCTCAGATCAGATCCAGATCCGATTGAACATATCCGTCGTCCGGTCCACAGATCCACTTTGATTCTATTTCATTTCCTGTTCATATAACTCTAACTATCGTTCATCTCCTTCGGTATTCCTGTATACCGGTATACCGGTTATCCTTTACTTCCGCTTTGCTTACTGATCCGCTACACTTACGAATCCGCTTTTACTTGTACTTCATTCCCGGTTCATGATTCGTGATCCATCCGACTTACCAATACGCTCCACTTAGACTTTGCTTATACTTTCGTACATAGCCTCGCACCTTTGCTTATTGATCACTCCGTTAGCTATCCGTAGTATATAAACCTTTGTATATGCGCTGTAGTAGATCAGTTCGAATATCATCTTAGATTGCACTCATTCCGTCTGGACTCTAAGTCCCTCCGTTATCCGTCCGGACTTGAGTACGCTACTCTTGTCTACTCCGAGACTTAGGATAGATTCCTATAGTCTACATATCCGCCTCTGTCTTCGGACAGTCCTCACCCGTTAGTTTCTAGTCCGGATCCAATCCGGATTAGCCGTTACTCTATACGTTCGATATCCGGAAGTCTTAACGGATCCGTTGCAATACTTATCCGTTGCGATACAAGACTCATCCGTTACAATACTTATCCGTCTCACTAGACGCGATACTTTAGCTCTCTGAAATAAGGGGCAAGACTCAGGGAAAGGGGCACAGCGCACGAGCTGAGGCCGAAGCCCTTCGGATCCGATACTACTTGAGTAGGGCCTTAACACAGTGCACAAGTGTAGAGAGACGATAATATGGTGAAAAGCGCGGATATAGATGGATACTGATACTGCCACTAGCTTTAGACTGATGCTAGGGCCTTAAGACGACAACGGACGCATGCATTGCATGGAACTAACTGCCAAGTACATGGTGGTAGAAAGATGTGGTAGTAAGCTCCTGGGTTAAAACGAACATGAAAGTATGTAAGTTCTACCTAAGCGCTCTCCCAGGGCTCGGAGCCGAATAGGGAGTGCTCTAAGTATGTAAGTGAGGTAAAGTGATGTAAAGTAAGGGTGCATAACTGAAATACAAAGTGTAATAGGCTAAATATGGTCTGATAATGAAAAGGGACACACCTAGGAACTGGTTGGACGATGGATGGATGCTCCTGGATGATGCGCGATGGAGTGTGCTTAAGCGCGCACGTGGGAACGCGAAACGCGAAAGTGTGAGAAAGTGTTGTGCCTATGGCGCATTTTGCAGGAGAGCTGTGCATTGTATGCGCAATGACTGGAGACATAGCAGAAGTTGCGTACGGAGTAGGGCGACAAGTGCGAGAGAAACGCGCTAAGCGTGCACGGGAATGCTGCGCGTTGTGTGGGAAAGTAGCGCGCCTATGGCGCGTTTCGCGGGAAAGCTGCGCGTTGTGTGTGGAATGACCAGAAACATGATAGAAGTCGCATACGGATGATGGTGCGAGTCGTGCAGTAAAGGCCAGTTGCCAGAATTCGTAAAATGAGCCCATATGAGCCCACAGAAACGCGAGTCTCTACACCGGGCTTGAAAACGAGTGATAATGGGGCTGTTTGGAAGTTTCCAATGGATGATTTAAGTTCTTCAGCTGTGAATGGGCCGATGAAACGTCCCTTCAAGAACTCACGTTCCACAATATCCTTGAATACTTCTGCATATTCGGCGATAGATGGACTATTAGGAGGTGTATAGGTACGCGTGATTTGGGGTATGCCCCCAGAGAAACCAGAGACAAGTCCCTCTGGGATGGACGGGTATCTACGAAGGAGATCTGCTTCTGCAAGTAAGTGGTACCATCCTTCTGGGTCATATGGAGTTTGTGCTCTGAGCCTTCTCACTGCGAGGGCACATTTGAGCTCCATGTTCCTTGCTCCCACATCCAGAACATTCGTGGTATGATTCATGGTTTGGGAGCTGACAACCCCCTGGGCGTTGCCATTTGTAGCAGATGGGAAGGCCTTGAGGGTTGGTGATGCGCCCGTCGTCCGCCTGTCGACAATGGGTGTTGGTGCCGTCCCACATGGCACACGCCTCGCAGCGTTGGATGTCGTGGGCAAAACGGCCGAGACAGAGGGCGCAGGCAGACCGGCCTCATGAACCTGCGCTGCAGGAAAAACCCCCGCAGCGTTGTTGGCGATCGCGGGTGTTGTCTGGTGATCCTGGAGCCTTGTTCCTTTGGCTGTCATGGTTCCTTTGGGGAGAACGCAACTGCGAGTTGCGGTTCCGTTGATCATTGGGACCTCCCCAAGGGGCCTATATGGGTTTGGGGGTGCTTCTCTGCTTGTGGGCTGTGGGGTGATTATGGTTGTGGGTGTTCGAGTTTAGTTGTGAGCGTCCGCGTTATGGGTGCGGGCATCCGTGTTAGAATAAGTACAGGCATCCGCGGGAATGCCATTGCAGGCGTCCACGGGAAGGTCGTCGTGGGCATCCATGTCAAGGTTACAGGCATCCGCTGGGAACACATCGCGGGGATTTATGTTGGATGGGTGATATGCAGGATATCAATGCGTGGATTGGATGAGTGAGAGAAAACAAAAGATGAAAGGTTAGTGGTTTCTCTATGGTTGGTTTGGGTTTTGGTACGTACGGCGTTTAATGTACGGGAGCGAATCTTGTCCCACAGCTCCTCGTTGATTACCCGGAGAAGGTTCTCAGTTGATGTTGCCTATGTTGAAACCTTCGTCGTGTTTGAGACGGTCATGCCAGTCATGGTGTACTTGGGATGTGTAGGTCAGGACGACCGTGTCTCCGATGTCGCTGTTGTTCCATATGGAGTGGTTTTCCAGGTGCCAGAAGAAAAGAGACAGGGCGTCAATGTGTGACTGGGGCCACTTGGCCTTGCTGATTTGGACGAGGAATAAGTTCTTTGCTCGGAGGAAGATTGAGAATGGAAGTTCGTGGTCAGCCAGTGCTGATTTTGATGCCTTGAAAGCCAAGGTTGGGCGCAACGTGAGTTGGTTGTCTGTCCTTGTGATGCTCAAATCGTTCTCCGCTGTAGAATGTGATGTTTTGAGGGCATCTCTGCATCCGTCTGGTGAGAAGTACCAGAGTTCTACGTATTCAAAGTTGGTGAGTTTTTGAATCGCATATTGCGTGGGACGAGGAGCTAAAAAGTCTCCTACAGTGGAGGCTTCCTTGAACCCATTCATTTTTGGTTTCTTCTTCTCTGTCTCCAGGTGTTCCTTTTCCGTTTCTGCTTCCCGTTGGACTCGCTCTGCTTCATCTTGGGCAACTCGTGCCCTCTCGGCTTCTGCTGCGGCTTGGGCTTCCGCCTCTTGGTCCTGGTTCCATTCAGTTACTCTTGCGTCGTGGTCTGCGTTCCATGTCTGCGTTAGACGGTCTATAACTTGCTCTTTGGTTTGGTTCGTGGCGTCTGCGAGGTCTGTGCGAATTCCGGCATATAGGTTACCTGCGAAGTCTGGGATGACTTCGAGTGATGGGTCTGCGGCTAGGCATCAGTAAATTCACACATTCCTTAACATCCTTAATCAGCTTATCTCACTTATCTCAAAACTTGTTTTGCTCTCTCTCACATCATTCACCTGGCATATCTGATATTTTTTTAATGTGGAACATAATAAAATATGTCCATTAATACATCTCAACATTTTTTTTCTTAATACATTCAAGTTGAAATTTCAGACAAGTAGATCCACTTTCAACAAGGTGGTTAAATGTAAATAAGTCTGTTTAAGGGCAAAATAAGGAATGTGTGAATTTTCTGATGTAAGGGCATTGTAAGATTTGGTATATGAAATGAGGGTGTATGGTTCTAGTATTATTCTATTGTCTTGTGTGTTTGTGGAAAATAAAAACGAGCACAGATAGCTACGCAGTGACGAACGATGGTCGCGGCACGAAGTCAAGAGGATTGGTGCCGCATCTGCTGTTCGCTCGAAGACCTTACTCTATTCTTTCGCTCGTGCCTCGTTACATAATAGATTGCCAATCCACCGAGCAGGTGTAAGATGTGTCTGATGCCGTTCTTTACTTTGATCTTTCGGTAAGGCATTGCTGCCGAGTTCTTGTGCTTCGCAGGTGCTGGATGCCCCATGATTTTGGTTTTGGGATTCACCTAATGGGTAGGTGGTAATTTCAGCTCTTACCATCAATTGCCATACAAATCCATCACTTGCTCAGAATCCAGATGTACTACCCGACCCGCACACAGAAAGATGAATGCGGAACGATAGCTGTTCGATGAAGTAGGTGTTTTGTTTGATTGAGATTCAAGTCGGGAGGGAGGTGGTTGTTTATATAAATCTCATACATGTGCGTCTTGCTCGCTTGTTCACTTCACAGCTTCGACACTGGCTGTGCAGATTACGCGCCCAAATTTCTTTCTGACAATATGCCCAATTTCACTGACCAAGCTCAGCACAGCAATCCTACAATCCTGCCAGCCTGCATTGACATCCCTGGTTTCACCAGTCCAATATGATTTCTTCATTCGAATCTCCGTATCTATTACCTCACTCTACGTCTCCTTCAGAGTCCAACTGGACGCATCACGATCTTTGTTTCCAACGACCAACATGGGTTTTTTTTCTGTCTCGCCCTACTAGCTAAATCGCAATCTGGTTAACCTGCTACACCTTTCTAATCTTCGTCTAACCAATCCTTCTCGTCTCCTTCCGCAGCCTCGCTCTTCCACACGGCATCCCATCCCATCCCATCACATCAGGACACCTGCACTCAAATACATTCAATCTTTTGGTACGTCGAGCTTTGGAACACGTCGATACTGCCGCCACTGAATCTAACTCTATACCATCCCCCTCAAGAACACCCACAGTTCAGACGCGTTTGGATGAGAACTGTCCAACTCCTCGTATATCTTGGCGATTACCCCGCAGATGATCAGTGTTTGGGCACGCTTCTCATCAAGTAGCTTTGGTGAGACGAGCATGGCTGTACCCATCACCGGACTGCTCCTCAATGTGGGCAAGGATTCTAAAACATGGCCGAGAAGCCTGCGGATCTTTGATACGGCGCCTGGCACGTCCATCGTAAGTTTGGGCTCCAGTTTACAAATGCCGGAACCGGGGAACTTGGGGTTGTGGTAGTACTGACACAGCAGATTCAAGAAAGCTGCGGTTGGAATGCAGGTCCCAGTGAAGGTGGGGTCGCTGAATAGCCTCTAGTATGTAAGGTATCAGAAATGATGCCTATTTAGTCGCGACTACGACCAAATTTGAGGACATAGCATCTAGCATTTCTCCTCCTAAGGCAAGCTCTCACCAAGCTCGCGCGAAATCGTATTCGCTTCATCTCCACCGTCTGTTGTGCAGTTTCAGACTGTAACACTCGGGCGTTGCTGAGAGTCATTTCTGTACCGGACACACGTTCATCTAACCGTATTCCGAAAGTTCTCGAGAACACCACCATTCGTCTTATCCATAGACTTCAAGTTTCCACGTCAGAAAAGCGACTCCATACACCACATCTAATAGTTTTGCTATCATGCGAGTACGTATTCCTGTATTTCCTTCCTGGTTCAACTTGAACGCGGTTCATTTCTATTCCCTTACGCTGCGTCTCAGTTCAGAATCAGGATTGCTATTAACCGCAGGCCTGATGTCTTTCTCTTTTACTGTTGTTTTTCATGTTCTACGCGAGTTCTTAATCGTTGTTGTAGCACCATCCAAATCATATCCTTGAGACCCTGCTCACACCTTCCCAGCCGTTGTCCAACATTGCAACAAGTCGTTTTCACAGCTTGAGGACCCCATAATCTAAGGAAGGTGTCTCTTGAAACAGCAATGATATGTTGCCTAATGGCATGCAAGATTTTTGTTTCTTTGGCTGAGATCTCAGGTGGGCTCTCCGTCTTCCCGTTCAAGTTGTCAATCCACTTTTCAGGTCAACGCGAGTCTCTCAAATTTGGCGCCTTCTAGTTTGATGGAGGCTCGAAAAAACTGTCATTCTGAATCCCTTGGAAGCCTTTCATGCTTGTTCTAGTGCAGGCTCAGGCGAGGCAAGTCATTGCCAATGTTTGTTATCATAAACCATTTTGTTGAAAATTCAACGAGAGGGATCTTGCTTTTCATCGATTCTTTGGCTCTCACAAGCTAAATGGCCACTAGCCCCACACCCTCCGTAGTCATCTCGGCCTTTGAGGCTAACTTGAAGCTCCTCACTACGTCGCAGCTATCGCTCGCTGTGGCCTGCGCTACCTTGAGCTTGAAAACAACACTTTCGAAAAGAACGCCGCCATACCTGAACATTGGTGGTGTTTCAAGTTATTTCGATACCGAAACAGAGATATTATAATTGCTACTTCCCCTCCTCCCCTCAAGCACTCATCGAGTTGTTCTCGCAACGGTGGACATCATCTGTTATCAAAACCGCTTTTTGTGATAACATACCTTCAGAATTATATGGCTGCTCACTGTGATGAACACTCAAACGATCGAGAACTGGGCCACGAAGTTTATACTCAATGGCCGGGAAACGTGCTGATCGGATTTGTTCGTCACCATAGCATATGGGCAATATCGTCAATGCTCGACTACCCACCGGACTTCAAGCCCTTTCCGAGTACTATCCGTATTCACTGATCTGCTGTATAAGGATTCCTCCTCTGGCCTCGCTTCTGCACGTGGAGCTATGGACCCCTGCTGGTTGGTGCACATAGGCAATTGCAGGGAGACTTTCTGTACAGTACGACGGGCGGGGTTGTTTGGGGAGAAAGTTCTCTCGGTGGTCAACAGTCTGCCTTAAATGATGTTCATGTGAGTGGTAGATCGACACTGACTGAGGCTGATGCCAGTTGCCTTGCCCTCAACTAGGATCATTACATGCTCTACTTATGATTGAATGATGATCCTTCTGTTCAAGTGATGGGATCGGTTGTCCTTGTCCACGGATGGAGGGTTAAAGTTGTGATGTCCACATTGTGGGCAGGGAGAAAATTTGCCTAAGCTCGTCTTTTCTTGCGTGGCGTCGCGGAAATACTCAATCTTAACATTAATCCAACTTTTGCATGCCACGTGAAGTTCACGACCAACTTTGTTCCCTTCTGTGGATGTACATATATATAGTTATTGGATGCCTGAGGCCTGATGCCGAACATGGTATATGCTGAAGAGATACGATGACAGGCGAGTCACGACGAATTAAATGCGACAAAAAATGGATGAACACACAGCCAAAGTGAACTTCATTGATGACCATCTACGCTTTGAATGGGTACACAACAAATCCAGAGCATGAAGCGAGCGCGCCATCCAGAATCTATCGTGATGCGAGGACGCGAGGTTGTTCCTGTTGCCCCAGTGGTACCGGCGACTGCGGATAGCGTCGAAGCAGCGGTAGTGGGAGGTGGTAGCTGTGACGATGATGGTGTGCTCTGCGTTGCCGTGCTGTGTGGCTGCGTGGTATGAGTATTGGAATGTCGAGATGAGCTAGCGGCTGGTTTCTTTCTCGCGTGATAGTTCCTCTGTGCGAAAAACAGTCAGTGGCGAAGAACAATTTTTTTTCAAAACATACAGGCTTTGCCCACGTGCAAGGGACCTCAATCTCTCGCAACTGGATGTCCGATCCATCTCGTCTGCGTAGTATACCAGATAAGTTCCAAGTCCAACTGAAAGGTCGGGATCGGGATTTGGTGTCGCGTTCAGTTACCCTATTTAGCTTGGAGCGGCGCCAGAATGAGGAAAAAGAACCGAGGGTGTGTTGATGTGGTGTTGGAGTGGGATGGTTGTGTGGCCCATGGGATTGGGATAGACGAATGCGCAACTGACGACATATTTGTCAAAGCATTGAATAACATATGGATCACATACATTAGCCTCTCGCAGAGCATCGTCAAAAAACCCTGGGGGTATTCGACGAGCTGGTTTCGAAGTAGTATTACAATTAGCCTGGGGAACAGATCCGTTGTCAGCGGCATCCAAAATGAAATGTATTGAAGCTTACAATATCTGACAGAGGGTCAGCTTTTTTGACGATAGAGGAAATATCCCATATGTATATATTACCGCCGTGGTCCATCCAGTGGCAGCCGGTGACGAGGAACTTGCCATCTGCAGAAAAGGTCATACAGTTCACGATACCGTCATGGTCAAGGGGTGTTCCGATGGGCTGATTGGTTTCGACATTATATAGGTGCGCTGCCCTACAAATGGATGATGCGCTTGCGAGGATGCGCTCATTGGGAGATAGTGAAATGGTATCGAGGATGAATCCTTCCAGAACTGTCCACGTGGGTATGTCGATCTTGGATCCCCCGGCGAAAAGTGTTTTGCTATCTGAGGTCCAAAACAATTCCTCTACCTTGGACCAACTTGCCGCGATGACCTGGATTTTGTTGAGCAGTTCGCCTGAGTTGGCATCCCAGATTTTCAGCGTTGCGCCATTAGGGCCCGTGGCAATCATCTTGCCATCTGGCGAGTAGCAAACCGCCCACACCCCACTCCCTGTTTTGATTGGTCCGATTGTAGCTTCTCCGCTCTTGATATCCCATATTCTGAATGTTTCATCTGCAGATCCGCTCACCACTCCCCCCCCGTCTGGACTCCAGCACACAGACGCCACTATATTTGTGTGCCCAGTTAATGTTTTGATAACCTTGCCCGTGTCGACGTTCCACAATCTCACTGCACCATCCCAACTCCCGCTTGCTACTTTCTGGCCGTGCGGTGACAATGCTATGGCGCACACTCCTCTTTCTTTGTCCTCCCATTCCTCCCCGACCTGTGTGCCCCTCTCCAAGTCCCAGACTCGAAATGAGTCATCACCCCTTGAATAGGTGATGATCCGCTGTCCACCGGGCAGGTGTAGGATGTGGTCGATGTTGTCCTTTACTTCGATCTTTCGGTAAGGTATTGTCACTGAGGTTCCTTGTTTCACAGGGCCTGGATGCCCCATGATTTCTGTTTCTGTTTCGAGAGTCACTTAATGTGTACGGGGAAATTTTAGCTGTTGCCATCAAATGCCATACGAGTCCATTACTTACTCAGAATCCAGTTGTACTCGACTCGTACATAGAAAGACGAATGCGGAACGAAAGCTGGTCGACGGAGTGGGCGTTTTATTTGATTAGATTCAAGTCAGGAGAGAGGTGGTTGTTGAAGTCTTCGACACGTGCGTCTTCTTTGTATGTTCACTTCACAGCTTCAGCACTTGCTGTGCGGATTAGGCGCCCAACTCTCTTTTCTGACAATATGCCCAATTTCATTGACCCCTCGCCATCGCGGTGTTACAAGCCTGCATTCCTGGGCTAATCTGATACCGCAGTCTTCGTATGTATTCCCTCGCGCCGCATTTCCCTTGAGAGTCCAACTCATGCTCTGCTCTCAGCCTTTGTTCTCGACGTCCAACCTGAGTTCTTCACCTTCTTCGTCGCTAAACTAGCTAATTCGCAGTCTGACCATCCCGTTCACATTTCCCTAGCCTTCGTCCAATCACTCATTTCCCTTCTCGGTGCTTCAGGTCATTCTCATCTGAATGACCGGGTTGACAAGCGTGAATTGCCTGTCATCGAGCTTGACGGCGGCGGGAGGGATGCTCAAAATCCTGCTTATGTGTAGGCAATCTTCCGGGTTCCCAGCTATCAGGTGTGTCACCATCCCAAGCGTCGATGGACAATGTCGTTGGTGGCATGGCTTCATTTCCATTGGGCACTCCCAAGGCAACCTATGGTGACACTAGCCAAGATGGAAGGAACGAAATTAGCATCTCGATCTAATTGACACCCGTAGATCGTTTGAAAGATACGTACAACCTCCATCGTGTGTGACAGACCGTACTTCGTCAAGTCCTGCTAGGGATGTATTGTACCTACATTACATAAAACGTACTGTAGGGTCTATAAAGGGCAATGAAATAAGACTCGTTTATAACACAAAACCATAAAGGATGAAGCAGGAGATACGATGCAGTACAATTATAAAGTGCAGATAACCACAGGAACGATGAGACAATAGAAAGTGTGCTTTCAACAGACGCACAGAGCACCCAAGGAGTTTAGCATCTGGCTTGTATGGCAGTGGTATTGTATTGCAACGTTGTTCCAGTAGCAAGTGCAGTAGTTGCGTCTCTATGGCTGACCGTTTGTGTTCTGAATAGGCACACAGCAAAGCCAGCCCACCAAATGAGCGCGCCATCCAGCAACGGCGACATGGGGTGCTCCCATTGTGCCCGGGGTACCAACGACGACAGGAAGTGTCGAAGCAGTAGCAGTGGGAGGTTGTAGTGATGATGGCGGCGTGCTCTGGGTTGCTGTGTTGGGTTGTTGTGTGATATGGATTTTGGAAGGTCGAGATGAGCTGGCAGCTTTCTTCCCTGTTGCATGATAGTTCCTCTGCGCGAAAAAGGGTCATTGGCGAAGAACTGTGAAAGAGAAAAAACGCACAGGCTGGCCCGCTGTGTGAGGAACCTTGACCTCTCGCAACTGGATGTCTGATCCATCTCGTCTGCGTAGTATACCAACTAGGTTTCGAGTCCAGCTGAGGGAGTGGGATTGGGATTGGGTGTCTGGCTCAGTCTCCCTATATGGCTTGGAGCGGCGCAAGTATGAGAAAAAGCGACTGAGGGCGCGTTGACGTGGTGCCGGAGTGGGACAGTTATGTGGCTCGTGAGATTGGGGTAGAAGAATGCGCGACTGATGACATATTTGTCAATCAAAGCATTGAATAATAGATGGAGATCACATACATTAGCCTCTCGCAGTGCATCGTCGAAAAACCCTGGAGGTATTTGAGCAGCACCTTTCATCTTTGGGACTGGTTTCGGTGTAGCATCAGCCTGGGAAGCGGATCCGTTGTCAGATCAATCGAAAATAAAATGTATTGAAGCTTACAATATCTGACAGAGGGTCAGCTTCTTTGGCGATAGCAGAAAGGTCCCATGTGTATATGTAGCCGTCATGACAGCTAGTGACGAGGAACTTTCCATCTGCAGAAAAGGTCGCAGAGGTCACATAGTCTTCATGGTGAAGTGGTGCTCTGATGGGTTGATTGGTTTCGAGGTTGTATAGTTGCACTGTGGTGTCACTGCGTGATGCGCTTGCGAGGATGCGCTCATTAATTGCAATGGGAGATAGTGAAATGATTCGAGTGTGGGTTAGGGACAGGGTGGCTGTGTCGATCTGGGCTTCCCCGGCGAAAAGTGTTTTTCCATCTGAGGTCCATCCCAGGTACCCAAATCCTGGGGAGCCCAGGTGGAATGTTTTGAGTAATTTGCCTGTGTTGGCATCCCAGATGTTCACGTAGAACCCGCCCGTGGCAATCATCTTGGCATCAGGTGAGTAGCAAACATGTTCCAGCCTTCCGGACCGTTCCTCTTCCTCGATTGGTCCGATGATAGTTTTCTCCGCTCTTGACATCCCACACTCTGAATGTTCCATCCTCGGATCTACTCACCACTCGCTCTCCGTCTGGACTCCAGCACACAGACCCCACACTCTTTGTATGCCCCGTCCACTTTTTGATGACCTTGCCCGTGTCAATGTCCCACAATTTCACCGTTCCATCCCGACTCCCACTTGCTACTGTCTCACCGTCCGGTGACAATGCTATGGCCTTTACCCCTCCATCTTTGTCCTCCCATTCCTTCCCAACCTGCGTGCCCCTCTCCAAGTCCCGGACTCGTAATGACCCATCCCATGAACAGATGACAATCCGCTGTCCACTGGGCAGATGTAGCATGCGTTTGATATCGTCCTCTATCTTGGTCTTTCGATAAGGCATTGTGGCTGAGTTCTTGTGCTTCGCAGGGGCTGGATGCTCCATGGTTTCTCTTTCGGGATTCACTTCATGGGCGCGCGATAATTTCAGCTCTTGCTATCAATTGTCGTACGAATTCATTACTTACTCAGAATCCAGATGAACTCGACTCGTACACAGAAAGACGAATGCGGGACGAAAGCTGGTCGATGGAGTAGGCGTTTTGTTTGATTGAGATGCAGGTCAGGAGGGAGGTGGTTGTTGAAATTTTCTACACGCACTGGTTGTGCAGTTTCAGCGCCTAATGATGACGATATGCGCACTGACCCCTCGGCATTACGGTCCTTCAATTAGGCACACTTACATCCCGGTGTTTCTCCACTAGTGGGGGTCCAATGCGGCTCTTCGGTTTTCATGTCGATCTCATCGCACCGCATTCCCGTTGAGAGTTCAACGTTCATCATGCTCTTGTCTTTGGCCCTGGTTCTCAACGTTCAACGTCCAACGTGAGTTTTTAGGCGTCATCGCTGCCTCACTAGCTAAATTACAATATGACTATCCTGGTCATATTTTCCTAGTCGTCTAATCAATCATTCTTGTCCACTCCAGCTCCACGTCTCCAAACTTGCGTGAACGCGTATGTGCCGTGCTGAACAAATAAATTCCCCATCGACTGCAAGACATTGTTCATCTCTTTGTCTACTGGACACCCCACGTTACTTTCCACGCATTTCTTGACAAGCTGGTCAATCATTCATCGGAATTAATATCCTACGATCGGGCAGGAATGCGCTACTCGGACCCTGGGCGCATATCCATTTTGAACATTTGCGCGCTACTGAAGAGGATTGTTCATGCCAAGGTGCGGTCCCGCATAGAGACACTACTGTCAGAATCTGCACCATAGCCACAATGTTGCCAGGCCACCGCTCTTAAACGCAGCCAACCTATCTTCCGGAGGTAAAATCATAACAAGACCGCAACCACCGAGACTCCTACATCTTTGGCTGTTGGTGCCCACAGTTCGAACGAGTGTTCACGAGCAATACCTTGCCTCAATATATCTTGATGCGGCTTCTCTACATGTCCCTATTGCATCTCCAGTGTTCATATGTCCTTCGTCTGTCGGAAGATTCTCAAATGTAGCTGGGTAGCAGCGCACGAGTCCAGCATCCACCGTGTATTACAGCGATATCAGCTGCGACGTCGTTATAGTAGCAAATGCCGTAGTTGTGACTACGTCCCTAATGCTGACCGTCTGTGTTCTGAATAGGCATACAACAAACCCAGAGCATGACGCGAGTGCGCCAACCAGAATCTCTTATGGTGATATTCGGACGCGAGGGTGCTCCCATTGTTCCCGGGGTACCGGCAGCGGCGGAAAGTGTCAAAGCAGTGGCAGTGGGAGGTGGTTGCTGTGATGATGGCGGGGTGCTCTGAGTTGTTGTGCTGGATTGCTGTGTGGTATGGATTTTGTAAGGTCGAGACGAGCTGGCAGCTGGCCTTCTTCTTGCGTGGTAGTTCCTCTGCACCAAGAGTCAGTGACGAACTTGAAGAACCGTGAAAGAGAAAAAAACGCACTGGCTTGCCTGCTGTGCAAGGAACCTCGACCTCTCGCAGCTGGATGTCCGATGGATCTCGTCTGCATAGTATACCAGGTAGGTCCCGAGTCCAGCTGAGAGATCGGGATCGGGATCGGGATTGGATGTTGCGCTCAGTGGCTCCATGTAGCTTGGAACGGCGCCAGAATAAGGGAAAAGGACTTAGGGTGCGTTGACGCAGTGCTGGAGTGGGTTGGTTATGTGGCCCATGGGATTGGGATAGACAAGTGCGCAACTGACAACAAATTTGTTCAAGTATTGAATAATAGATGGAGATCACATACATTTGCCTCTCGCAGCGCATCATCAAGAAGCCCTGGAGGTATGTGACGAGCACCTTTCATCTTTGGAGGTGGTTTTGGTGTAGCATCAGCCTAGAGGAGCATATCCGTTGTAAGTGCAATCGAGTATAGAATATATTGAAGCTTACAACATCTGACAGAAGGCCAGCTTTTTTGACGACAGCGGACACATCCCATGTGTAAATGTGGCCGTCGTGGCAGCTGGCAGCAAGGAACTTTCCATCTGTAGAAAAGGTCACAGAGTCCACGTTGCCCTCATGGTGAAGTGGTGTTCCGATGGGTTGATTGGTTTTGAGATTCCATAGTTGCACTGTGTTGTCCAGGGATGATTTGCTTGCGAGGATGCCCTCATTGGGAGATAGTGAAATAGCAGTATGGGAGAAGATCAATTTTTTACGCAGGTCAAGAACAGTCCAAGTGGCTGTGTCGAACTTCCTGATCATGGATCCCCCGGCGAAAAGTGTTTTTCCATCCGAGGTCCATTTCAGACACATAACTTCTCCCTCGAATGTGTCGAGCAAATTGCCTGTGTTGGCATCCCAGATTTTCAGGTTGTCTCCACCAGTGGCAATCATCTTGGCATCCGGTGAGTAGCAAACCGTGTTCATGGAACTTCCTGCCTTGATTGGTCCAAAGATAGTTTCTCCTCTTCCAACATTCCACACTCTGATCTCACCATCAGTTCCGCTCACCACTCGCCCTCCGTCAGGACTCCAGCACACAGAACGCACCCACACCATGTGCCCCGTTCATTTTTTGATGACCTTGCCCATGTCGACATTCCATAATTTCACTGTGCCATCTGAGCTCCCGCTTGCCACTGTCTTGCTGCTCGGCGACAATGCTATGACAAACACTCCTCTTTCTTTGTCCTCCCATTCCTCCCCAACCTGTGTGCCCCTTTCCAAGTCCCAGACTTGAAATGAACCATCACCCCATGAATAGGTGATGATCCGCTGTCCACCGGGCAGGTATAGGATGTGGCTTATGCGGTTCACTTTGATCTTTCGGTAAGGGCATTGTCGCTGAGTTCTTGTGCTTCACAGGGGCTGGGTGCCCCATGATTTTTGTTTCGGGATTCACTTGATGGGTGCGTGATAATTTCAGCTCTTACCATCAAATCTCATACGAATCCATCACTTACTCAGAATCAGGTTGTACTTGACTTGTACGTAGAAAGGCGAATGCTGAACACGGAGTGGACAATAGGGATTAAAGTCGGGAGGGAGGTAGTTGTTTAAGTCTTCTACTGGTGCGTCTTCCTTGCTTCATCCTTGTGTTCGCTTCACAGCTTCACCACTGGCTGTGCGGATTAAGCGCCCAATGCTATTGTTCCACAATATGCCCACTTCGGAGTTCTTCATTGTGTTGACCCCTTGGCATCGCCGTCCTATAATCACACAAGTCTGTATTCCTTTGTTTCCCTCCGCTAACACGATTCTGCAGTTTAATTCGAGAGATATCTATGTGTGCCGTGGGGCAGATGCAGGCCCAAGATGGGTATCTAATATATTTATATATCTGACGATAACTATGGATCACAGGGATAGAATTGAAATAAACTGAAATAGGCTTCAATGGACGCCGACCTCCTAGCCGCAACCAGAAAGATCTCTTCATCGAAGGGGGGGCAAGAGTTTTGGTGAAATGAAAGTTACTTATGGACACTCTGGGGGTGAGTCTGTCATAAATTCTGGCCCAGGGAATGTCTTCTGCGTACCTACAAGTCGCTCGGTCGGAGTTTTATTCCTGTCAGCAGCCTTGGCCCTCGGCGTATCAACGACAGTCACCATCAGCGGCCGCCAGCCCTGAGCCACCACAAAAGTTTCTGCACCAATACGTCTCGTCTATCTAGTGCTGGCAGCGCTGTCACTTTCCTGTTTTCCTGTGGACTCTATTTAGCTTTCAGTCAGAGCCATCGGGAACTCATGGTCACGAGCTCTGTATCTTCGCCGGTCCCAGAATTACTACAAACTGTACTGACAGCAATATATCAGTTGAGGTACTGGTCTTATCAAAGAACACCATGATGAAGTTCTGTGGGGGCAACGCGCACAGATAATCGGTGATGCATACGAGGCAGGCGAACTATTCGTATTCGAACAGATGTTACGGATGCTGAGGCAAGCAAAAGAACTGGCGGAACGCCCTCACTGTCACAGCGGTCAACCCCATCATCCGCTCGATCAAATTACTCTCGAAGAAGACAGAAGACACCTACTACTAGTGACACGCTGGGTAAGGACGACTAGGAGAGTGTTCTTCCCTCGCTATCGCTTCACCTCAGAAGCAGTTCGCTGTGTTCTCACATAGGCAAGGTGCAAGATAGACCTACCGGTGATATGGTAGCTTCAGCGACGAAGGCATGGAACGATATGCAATGGCTCCAAGGAAGAGTACCGCCAAAGCTGGCTGGGGCCCCGAACGATCCGTCCGAGATGTCTACTTCTCGTATGATAGACTATGCTTTGCCAAGTTCTGCCTCAAGAGTGGAGACCAGAAATGCGATCCAGATCACATCGTACGCAAAACATATCTTTCCTGTTTAGCAAAGTCGGATGCATATTCTCATCTTCGTCGTTGCCAAAATGTTTTGCGTACCCACCATGGCGCTATCGACCAGACCAAACGAAGGATTCAATGGGGAAAACTTCTACGTACGAAGGGGCTGATCATTTAAGAGACCATTTGAGGGCGACATATGACAGAACCAGAGAGATCCAGTAAGAAGGATGGTATTCACGCTGACGATAATAGCGAAAGGGCTTGAGGAGGTGGGTAGGTGCGAGAGCATGCTCAGCGCAGCGTTCTTTCAAGAAAGCCACAAGCAGTACGAGTTAGCATCATGCATTCAATAGATCTAGGAACATCAACCAAAACGAAAGAAAATCTAATGACGAGATAAATGTCCAGCATAGGGTTTATGACCCCAAAGGACTATTCTGAAGCAAAAAAAAAAGCCACAAGCATGGACACAAGTACTATGAATTGCGTGCCGAGTTCCTGCACATGTATATATTACAACTAAACTAGTGTGCCTATGTCCCATCCCATGAAGTGCACACATAGGGCAATAGAATAAGATTTGTTGAAAAACAACCGAAGCAGATAAAGCAGGAAATACAGTACAATGATGGAGTGCATATGACTACAGGAACGATATGAGACGATAGAAAGTATCGATTCTGCACAATCCAAAGCACCAAAGGAGTCCAGCATCCGGCCTGTATTGCAGTGATATGATGTCGCGACGTCGTTCCAGTAGCCGGTGTAGTAGTTGCGACTGCGTCTCTATGGTTGACCGTTTGTATTCTAAATAGGCGCGCAGCAAAGCCAGTGCACAAGACGGGCACGCCATCCAGGGCGTGGGATCGAAGCAGGAGTAGTGGGAGGTGCTGTGCTCTGTGTTGCTGCGTTGGGTTGCTGCGCGATATTAATATTGGGAGGTCGATACGAGCTGGCAGCTTGCTTCCCTGTTGCATGATAATTCCTCTGCACGAAAAAGGGTCATTGGCGAAGAGCTGTGAAAGAGAAAAAACGCACAGGCTGGCCCGCTGTGTAGGGAACCTCAACCTCTCGCGACCGGATGTCTAATGCATCTCGTCTGCGTAGTATAACAGATACTAGGTTTCGAGTCCAGCTGAGAGGGTGGTATCGGGATCGGGCGTCTCGCTCAGTTGCCCCATGTGGCTTGAAGCGGCGCAAGAATGAGAAAAAACGACTGAGGGCACGTTGACGTGGTGCTGGAGTGGGGTGGTCATGTGGCTCATGAAATGAGGATATGCGAGTGCGCAACTGACAACATGTTTGTCAAAGCATTGAATAATAAATGGAAATCACATACATTAGCCTCTCGCAGTGCATCATTAAAGAACCCTGCAGGTATTCGAGGAGCACCTTTCATCGTTGGGGCTAAATCCGGTGTAGCATCAGCCTGGGGAGCGGATCCGTTGTCAGATCAATTGAGAATAGAATGTATTGAAGCTTACAATATCTGACAGAAGGTCAGCTTCATTGACAACAGCGGAAAGGTCCCATGTGTATATGTGGCCGTCGCGACAGCTAGTGACGAGAAACTTTCCATCTGCAGAAAAGGTCGCGGAGGTCACGTAGTCTTCATGGTGAAGTGGCGTTCTGATGGGTTGATTAGTTTCGAGATTGTATAATTGCACTGTGTTGTTACTGCGTGATGCGCTTGCGAGGATGCGCTCATTAATTACAATGGGATGTAGCAAAATGATTCGAGTGTAGGTTTGGCGCAGGGTGACTGTGTCGATCTCGGCTTCCCCGGCGAAAAGTGTTTTTCCATCCGAGGTCCATCCCAGGTACCCAAGTCCTCCGGAGCCCAGGCGGAATGTTTTGAGTAATTCGCCTGTGTTGGCATCCCAGATTTTCAGGTAGACGCCGCCCGTGGCAATCATCTTGGCATCGGGTGAGTAGCAAACCTGTTCTATCCATCCGGACCCTTCCCTTCCGTTGATTGGTCCGATGATAGTTTCTCCACTTTTGACATCCCACACTCTGAATGTCTGATCTTCGGATAAGTTCACCACTCGCCCTCCGTTTGGACTCCAGCACACAGAACGCACACTCTCTGTGTGCCCCGTCCACTTTTTGATGACCTTGCCCGTGTAGACGTTCCATAATTTCACTGTGCCATCCCCACTCCCACTTGCTACTGTCTCACCATCCGGCGACAATTCTATGGCATTTACTCTTCCATCTCTGTCCTCCCATTCCTTCCCAACCTGCGTGTCCCTCTCCAAGTCCCAGACTCGCAATGACCCATCCCATGAACAGATGATAATCCGCTGTCCACCGGGCAGGTGTAGGATGTGTTTGATGCTGTTGTTTACTTTGATCTTTCGATAAGGCATTGTCGCTGAGTTATTGCGCTTCACAGGGGCTGGATGCTCCATGGTTTCTCTCTTTCGGGATCTACTTCATTGGCGCGCGATAGTATCAGCTCTTGCTATCAATTCTCGTATGAATTCATCACTTACTCAGAGTCCAGATGAACCCGACTTGCACACAGAAAGACAAATGTAGAACGAAAGCTGCGATGGAGTGGGTGTTTCGTTTGATGGAGATTCAGGTCAGGAGGTAGGTCGTCGTTAAAGTTTCCTGTAGGCGTGTCTTCCTTGCCTCGTGTTTGCTCCACAGTTTCAGCACTAGCTGTGCAGGTCAAGCGCCCAATTATGTCAATATGCGCATTGACCCTTTGTCATCACGGTCCTTCTATTCCGCACACTTGCATCCCTGTGTTTCTCCCCCGGTTCAATACGGGTTTTCGGTGTTCTTGTCTATCTCCTTACCGCATTCCCGTTGAGAGTCCGTTATGCTCTTCTGTCTGACCTTGTTTCTCAACATCCAACGTGAGTTTTTAGTCGTCATCGCCGCCTCACTAGCTAAATCACAATGTGGCTATCTTGGTCATCTTTTCCTAGTCGTTGTGTAAACAATAACGTCTCGTCTGATCCAGCTCCACATCTCCAAACTCGCTTGAACGTGTATGCGTAATGATGAACAAATAGATCCCATATCAACGGTAAGAGTTATTCATCACTTCGTCTACTATGTGGACACCGCACGTTTTTTTTCTTGACAAGCCTTATCCAGTAATTCATCGAAATCGATCTACCATCAGGCAGGAATATGTTGCTCAGATCCTCGCGCATTAGGTAGGTATACACCATGAACTCAGGGCTGTCCTACCGTAGCACAGGGATGAGAGCTTCAACTTTCGACTGCCCACCCGACTTGAGGAGCATATCCATGTCCAAGATCCCATGTGCCGCGCAAGATAATTCCTTTCCGTACCCCCGCTTTTCCACACGAAGTCGCGGTTCCTTCGTTGTGCGCACAGGGATCCTTCTGTCCACAGCCTAAACCATCACCAGGATACCTGCACTTGATATGTTCCCCATGTGCCAATATTGATAACATTAATGGCATGATTTAGACGGTTCCTGATCCCTGCAAGACCCTTGACTGGGACACGAGCCTTTGCAATAATATCAATTTAGATCTTTGTGCAGGATGTTTTATCCCTCTCATAACTTATGCGTTGTGATTTACCTGTAGAGCAAACAAGGTTCATAATTGATCTAATCAAATTTCAAAGATAAGCCAGCATGAGTGTAATAAGTCACTGTCTACCCTCGATGCATCATCTACGACAAAAGAATGCTCGGTTAGGGTATTAGTCGAAAAATCGGATCTGTACAAAAACTATTGTAGTGATTCCGATAACGTATATGCAGTACTTACAGTGTTTGAATGTAACTTCGCTATCCACAACACAACACACAAGTATCAAAGAATCTACAATGTTATCATCATGTTAGCGGGCGCTGCCACATATGTATACAGTACAGTACAGTGATGGAGCGCAGGAGAGCCATACAACGAGATTCAGAGGACAGGATATGTCAAATTATGCACGAAATCCGTCATCTGTCTCCCTTGATGTCGACTCTCCATGTGCTGGATAGACACCAATCCATAGCAAGAACCGAGTCCACCATCCAACCTGCTTCTCAGTGATATCAGTGTGCAATGACGTTTCAGTTGTCAATGCGGCAGTGGCAGGTGGTTGCTGCGATGATGGTGGTATGCTCTGCGTTGCCTCGCTGGGTTGGTGCGTGGCATAAGTATTGGGAGATCGAGAGTCTAAGGGTCTCTGAGTCGCAGTTGTCTTCCTTCTCGCATGATAGTTCCTCTGCGTGAGAATGAGACTGTGAAAAGAACCTATCAAGGAGAAAAACGCACAGGCTGGATTGCACACTCTAACGCAGACTCGTGAGTCATGCTGTATCGTAGTAACGTTCATTTGCAAGATTCATCGATCAAACCTGTCTGGATGTGAATCTGACATTCAAACACCCTTGCCATTAAGCGCTGAAGCCCAGTGAAAAATCCTTCGAGCTAGAACGAGGGGAATCTAGAATAATCGAAGTAGCAATTTGTAAATCGAGCCGGTAGTCGTGGGGAACTGTGAAAATGTGGCTGTGGGCGTAGTTATTTTGACGCGGTATGACGCGCACACAACATTCTCTAGTACGAACACGGAGGACAAGCACTGTAAAATTGGTGAGAGGTGAATGCAGCACTCCAGAGCCTGCACGCAGATGGACATTCATATGTTGATCATTAGCAAGGATTCAAAGTGTTTGGAATTCATTTCGAGTGACATAAGACACCACACCCTGGCCCCTGGCAGGTGCATCAATACTTACTGGCCACAGTAACAAGTCATGAATGCATACTTCTCAGTGCTGGCCAGTGGCTCCTTGTATCAATACTCTCCCTGAAGTACTGCCCCCTGGTGCTCTGTATTAATACACTCCCTGTAGTATTAGCCCTTGGCTCTCCTGCACTCGTCCCCAGAAAACATGAAAGCATTAAAAAACGTATTACACGGTATAGGATGTTGTTGACTGAGCGAGGAGGCCAGAAACCACACTCCACAAAGAAAGACAGTGGGTGCGCATTGAACATCCGAGTCGGATGTTAGCTTGCCGTGAAGCATATGCATTAACGAGAGCCTCATTCTCCGTCACTGCAAAATCAACCCTAACAAATATATGACACTCACCTGGATGAAAAATATTGCACAAGGGCTACGCGGGAAGATGAAATATCGCAGCCTTCTTCAGATCATCTTCAAGTTGAAGATGCTCGCTGGACTTGATCCAGCCTGTGACATGTCATAGCCATGGCACGGTGCTTTGAGGCCCCAAGAAGTACGAACAGGTTGAATCGTCTTGCATTGGTTTGGAACCAAAGTCAACATAATCCAGCACAGACTGATGATTATTTTATGGACTTGACCCGATGGCACATCCCATCTGCGCAAGTACAATCGAAGGCGCAAAGGAGATTAGGTACATGAAAACTGCGGTACTTCATTCAGCAGGAGAAACTTCCACGTACGAAGGGGGCCGCCATTAGTATGCAGATCATTTCAAGTTTGTTGTATGACAGGGCCAGGGAGATCCATCGAGAGGGATAATATGCACGCCAACGACAACACGCTCAGCACGGTGTTCGTTAATGAAACTCGCGAGCATCGACCACAACTGAGCGCAAAGTTGATAGCGCATGTACATACTGCAAGTAGTGTGTTCCGTGAAGAGTGCAGCAAGCTCTACATAGGTCAATGGATCAGACTTTGTCAAAAAAGAAAACTGTAGCGGAAGGAGGAAGTACGATACAATGACGGAGTACGGGTCGGTCATGGGAACTAAAAGAGACAACCCAAAATGTCGATGAGAAACAAGAACTGCATGTTTCTTCCTTCATGCTCAACAGACGCATAGCCGGTCCAGGGCCAACATCCAGTGTATTATAGCGATATTACGCCGCAATATCATTCCAGTAGCCAATGCCGTAGTTGCGACTGCGTCTCTAATGTTGACCGTCGGTGTGCTGAATAGGCATGCAGCAAACCCAGCCCACAAAACGAGCGCGCCATCCAGCAATAGTAATATGAGGACTTGAGATTGTTCCCGTTGTCGGCGCGGTACCAGCGACGGCAAAAAGTGGCAAAGTAGTAGGAGTTGGAGGTGATGATGATGGTGCGCTTTGCGTTACTGCACTAGGTTGTTGCGTGGTATGGATCTTAGGAGGTCGAGACACTGGCTTCTTTATCGCGTGATAGTTTCTCTGCGCAAAAACTAGTCAGCAATAATAATAATAAATAGTCGAAGAGAAAAAACGTACAGGCTTGTCTGCTGTGCAAGGGACCTCGACCTCTCGCAACTGGATGTCAGATCCATCTCGCTTGCGTAGTATACCGGATACTAGGTTTCCGGTCCAGCTGATAGGTCATGATCGGGATTTGGTGTCTGGCTCAGTTTCCCTATGTGACTTGGGGCGGTGCCAGAATGAGGAAAAAGGACTGAGAGTGCGCTGACGTGGTGCTGGGGTGGGACAGTTATGTGGCCCATGGGATTGGGATAGACGAGTGCGCAACTGACAACATATTTGTCAAAGAATTGAATAATAGATTGAAATCACATACATTAGCCTCTCGCAGTGCATCGTCAAAAAACCCTGGAGGTATTCGAGGAGCGCCTTTTATCTTTGGGGCTGGTCGCGATGTAACCCCAACCTGGGGGAGCAGATCCGTTGTCAGTGTCAGAGAATGAAATGTATCGAAACTTACAATACCTGATGGAAGGCCAGCCTCTTTGACAATAGCGGAAACGTCCCATGTGTATATGTGGCCGTTGTTACAGCTAGTGATGAGGAACTTCCCGTCTGCAGAAAAGGTCGCAGAGTTCACGTTAGCTTCATGGTAAAGTAGTGTTCCGATGAATTGATTGGTTTCGAGGTTCCATAGTTGCGCTGTCTTGTCCAGGTATTTGTGATTGCGAAGATACGTTCAATATTGGGACTGAAATCACTGAAATGGTATCGGCGTCATTTTCGCGCACATCAAGAACAGTCCATGTGGCTGTGTCAATTTTCCTGACCTTGGATCCCCCAGTGATAAGTGTTTTTCCATCCGAGGTCCATGCCAAGCACCAAACTCCGACCTCGAGTGTTTTGAGCAATTCCCCTGTGTCGGCATCCCAGATTTTCAACCTTTTGCCGCCAGTGGCAATCGTCTTGCCATCGGGTGAGTAGCAAACCCCATCCATATATTCCCCTGCGTTGATTGGTCCGAGGATAGTTTCTCCGCTTTTGACATCCCATACTCTGAATGTCTCATCCCATGATATACTCACCACTCGCCCTCGGCCGTCTGGACTCCAGCACACAGACTCCACTCGCTTTGTGTGCCCCGTCAATGTTTTGATAACCTTGCCCGTGTCGACGTTCCACAATCTTACCGTCCCATTCCGACTCCCGCTTGCTACTGTCTTGCCGCCCGGCGATAATGATATGGCAAGCACCCCTACTTCTTTGTTCTCCCATTCCTCCCCAACCTGCGTGCCACTCTCCAAGTCCAAGACTCGAAATGACCCATCAAATGAATTGGTGACGATCCGTTGTCCACCAGGGAGGTGTAGGATGTGTTCGATGTCGTTCTTTACTTTGATCTTTCGGTAAGGCATTGTCGCTGAGTTATTGTGTTTCGCAGGGGCTGGATGCTCTACGGTTTTTCTTTCGGGATTCACTTCATGGGTGCGCAATAACTTCAGCTCTTACCATCAATTGCTGTACGAAAGCATCACTTCTTCAGAATCCAGATGCACTCGGCTCGTACAGAGAAAGATTGATGTCGAACGAAAGCTGCGACGGAGTAGGTGTTTCGTTCGATAGAGTTTCAAGTCAGGAGGGAAGTGGTTGTTGAAGTCTTCTACACGTGCGTCTTCCTTGCATGACCCTCGTGTTTACTTTACAGCTTCAGTACTGGCTGTGCATATTAAGCATCAAAACGCTCTTTTTGCACGACATGCCCACTTCCTTCATCTGCATTGACCCCTCGCCATCGCGGTCCTACAATCCCGCAAGCCTGTGTTCCTGTGTTTCCCTAGGCTAATACGATGCAGTTCTCGCAGGCATTCTCTTGCACCGCATCTTCCTTGAGAGTACAACTGGACACATCATGCTCTTCTCTCCGGCCCTTGTTCTCAACGTCCAACCTGAGTTTTTCAGCTTCGTATCCATACTAGCTAATTCGCAGTCTGGCCTTCAATCACTCATTTCCCTTCCCCGCACTGTGGGTTATTCTAATTTTAATGACCAGGTTGACAACCGTGAATCGCCTATGCCATCGAGCTCGTCGGTGGCAGGAGGGATGCTCAAAAGCTTACTTGTGCGCAGGTAATCTTCCCACGTATCACGCATGGCATCCCAAGCGTCGATGGACACTGTCATTGGTGTCATGGCTTCATTTTCCATTGGGCACTCACGAGGCAATCTATGGTGACACTAACCAAGACGCAAGGAACGAAGTAGCTTCTCGATCTAATTGACACCCATAGATCGTTTGACAGACATATGCACCCTTGACATCCGTTGTTTGAAAGGTAGTCTTTGAGGCTACAAGTTTTTGTATGACACCAATCATAGAGTGCGCCGTGCCCCATTGGTTGTTGAATTCTTACTGCTCTTGTTTATAGGCGTGCCCATAGCCACATTTCAGGGCTGGAACTATAAGGCCATCGACAACTATCCATAACCCACTACTTTGGCCACTTATACCCGACTCGTACTGTAATCTTCCTCATTCTGCTCCAAGACTTCCTGCCTTATGTCACACTTACGTCGCTTTCTGGTCTAGATTACATTCCACTTGTGTTTATTGCCATCGTAACCCTTCCTTTATTTCATTTGTCTTTCTCCTACAATCTCGATTCAAATACTTTATATACGTAATGGGATGGAGCCCTCAAGGAATGAATAATTTATGTGTCATAACATCGAGCTCTCTATCTACATCATACACGAGCTTTCGATTCCTCGATTCTTTCTCAACGCTGTGTCCACTTCCCCGTCCTCGGTATGTATGTACGATGCCTAAATGATGACGTGCTCGGGGGTGGAGCTGTGGAAGCATTGGCAGGTGGGTAGAATTGAGTGCTTGGTGGAAATGCGGTGTTCATCGCATAGGGACATGTCAGGTTCGAAGGTGGCATCATGATCATGCCGTTGGCCCCCTGACTTGGCGGCATCCAATAATAATGCGGTCCAGGGAGAGGCTGGAAATTCACACTAGATGGCATCCGAGCAACATGCTGTACCCCGGGATGCTGTAACCCGACATGAGAGGGCGTCCAAGCATAATGCTGCCCAACAGGAGGCTGGAACCCGACATTAGGCAATGATATGCGGTCCCGCGGCAAACTTGCGGGTGTCGACGTTTCGTTGATGGAGTGGTCTGTCTCATCCGAGTCCCCGAAAAGGGAAGACTCTTCGTTGGTGTGGTCCATCTCGTCGTCCCAAAACAAGGAAGATTCTTCGCTGATGGAATGATCTTTCTCATCATCCCTAGCCAGCTTGGCCTTGTTGTCTTGTAGATGCTGAGTGCCAACTGGGCGCGACAGCAGAAACGGTTGGAGTTCGGGGGGGAGCGAGTCTGAGACATTCTCAGGCCACAAAGGGTTCAACTTGTACTGCCTGTCTTCCAAGTTCTTCCACTCCGCGTCCGTCAGAGACGGTAGGTCATCCGACTCCGCACTGGAAGTGCTTACGATGTCCCAGTTTGGGATTGCGTGCAAACGGCCGATGATCATTTATGAATCCGCGAGGTCTTGTGGTTAGAAATTAAGCAAGGATTCGGAGGCTGGGGATGCAAAATGACTTGTGAGTATTAGGAATTAAAGATGCGGACATTGGCAGTGCAGGCCTTTTGTAGGCTACCGGGAAAGGTCCACATCCACAGTTTGATAAAGTGGCGCATTGTGGATTGCACAAGTCTTCATTGTTAGGGGAACGGCGCAAACTTTGAGATCCTTTGACTTGCTTTAGCTTCAGCTTGTGCGGCGTCCTCTTCTCGTGAAATTCTTTTTGATGGTAAAGTAGGTAGTAGCATCTATACACGCTTTGATAGACTGCAAGGACATTGGCGTAAATGTTGACCCGATGGTCCCTACCACCACAGTTGCGGGACGCTTTCGGGTTCGAGTCATGACAGCAACAGAAGAGTTTGACATGCACTTTCATGCACGGCGATCAGCCTGTCCTCATGGAGGGTGAGCCGGTGACGGCTGGCAGCTCGCTTTCGTCATGTTCTGCGCAAGCTTTGCTGTGCGGCACAATCATACTACGGACCTAGAAGTGACTCAAACCATCGTGGCCAATTCACGCGGTCGGTCGCTGCGAGTCACTCAGGTTGTAGATCCAAATCTCGTTTACCATGGCCTGACAATCGGGGTCGACGGCAGTTATCACTTGCACTTGTTCCAGCGCGCCTCCCGAGTCGGTACTCGATATCCAACGCTTGTATAAGACAACGAGATGGGTATCGCTACGGGAGTGCCCCAATTCGAAAGGCGATTGCGACGATACCGTGATGGTGAGTGGAATACTGATAGAGATCAGGCTGCAGGAGACGTGAAACCGTTCAACGTATACGTACAGCAGTTTCGCATTTCCAGATCGGTGATGCCGTACGGATCAAACTATGTATTACTTTAACTTTTGCGCGCTAACATAAATAGATTCTCAGCTCAGGTCCATCGAATGATTTTTTTGTGCTCTCGTAACTTCCGCAGCCTGTCAACAACTACTAATCGGTTCAGCATCGAAGGTTGGCTCGCTCATATGATCTCTCTTACGGCCTCTGCACTGCCAGTGGATGTCACTCAAGAAATTTATTAATATTAGCCGGAGCATCTCTTCACTCTAGTGACCCCCGTGGTTGCGCGCACTGATTTTATCGCCGCCAGCCTCGACGAACTTGAGCATTTATTGTGCTTCCAGACTCCAACCTGTCACGGTCGTACTCATTGTTGATCATCATCATGAAATTTGCCTCTGCTCTCATCCTCGCGTTCGTTGCTGGTGTGCAGGCTCAGCCCTCAGTCAATATCTCAGCACTACCCACTGGCAGTCTCACACTCCCGACGTAAGTACCTCCCCCGTCTCCGACTGTCATAAGCTACTAGATTGACCGTAATCCCTACAGCATCACCATTTCTCCGCCTTCCTCGATGTCTTTACCCACATTGACTTTAACCGCCCCAACTTTAACACCGCCTACCATGACATTCGGGCCTAATAGTACGACGACGTCCACGTCGACGAGTGTGACTGCCACGTCTAAGAGCGCAGCAATGGCAGGCTCGTATGTTGACACTGAATTGGTAATGGGAGCTGTGGCAGGGTTCTTCGGCGTCTTCGCCTTTCTGGTGTAAAAAGTACTCGTGGCTCATTCATGGACCATGCACGTCTTTTCACGATAGAGCGTTGGATTGGCTAGATCTAGATAGAGGAGTGGACTACTAGTTTATGCATTGTGCTATGCTACCATTTAGCCGCAATAAGGTATACTAGTAAAGAGTCATTTAGGTGTTAATGCATATACACATGACATGTCTCCAATAATGAATGAGAACATAACTGCGAGATAAATAACAAGTTGAGCTGTCAGTTTTACGCTCGTACCAAGGCGAACAGAGCTGAGAGAACTTTCACGGGAGGAAAATAGAATAGAAAGGTGACATCCGCGCTTACGGATTAGGTTTTCATCCCAAACAACTACGAAAATGGGCAATCAGCAATCATAGCGAGGAATAATGTGATATCATACAGTCTTGATCTCCTTAACACTCATCTTCTGTAACTTCGTTCCCGTACCCTCGCCGAGCGCGGCGTCCGCAAGGTCAGTTTTAACCTCCTGAAGGCGGAGCATTCTGCAAAGTTGTTGTGAGGGAGGTAGGCAGTAAGTAAATAAATAAAAGCAGTGGACCTGAGTTAGCGTTCGGATAACAGAAACAGGTCAACTTACCGCTCCTCTATCGTATTTTTGACAACAAGTCGCTTGACAAAAACATCTTTCTCCTGTCCCAGACGATGTACGCGGTCATATGCTTGTGACTCGGACGCATAATTCCAGGATAGGTCCAAACTATTATTCATCATAGTTGTCAGCAATCGTGTTGTAAATAACTCGAACTTTGTGAGACCTACTTAATGATCCGATTTGCCACGACCAAATTCAAGCCTACACTACCACACTTCGTGCTGATGAGGATGACCTTCGGTCCATCATGTCGTTTGAATGTCACAAGGGTGTTATCCCGGGATATCCGGTCCATGGAACCATCGTACCGCAGGCTGCGGATCCCATATCGTGAGAATAGCGTCTCTACGAGGTCAAGCATTGAGGTCCCTGTGTGATACTGTGTCAGCAATAACTTGCAAGGTCGTCACTTAAAGTACGAACACTGCGAATAGCAGATTGTCTTGTCCCCGCTCACGTCCCACGACTTGAGGAAATCAATGAGGGCGAGCATCTTCGTACTCGGTTCCAGGTCGTAATCACCTTTTCGCCACATGGCGATAAGCGCGCGGGAAGGGGCGCCGGAATCTTCCAAATTTGCCTTCTCTGCACCTTGCGATGCAGGCTTTTCTTCGTTATCCCTTAGGGTTTTTTTTTCCTTTTCCATTGTCATCGTGCTTCTTCGAGAACCGTACGGCATGCCCCCTTCCGAGCTCAGCGTCGGAACCATCGAGGTGGTCCGACACATCACCCATAGTCAAGTCAATCACTTCGTCCTGTAGTACACATCACATAGTTAAACTCAGCGCCAAGAAAGAAAAAGTTATACACACGTCGTCAGACTGCTGGTGCAACCGTTTATTCCCCCCAGCCTTCTTCCCCTTGAGTTTTCCTCCGTTCGCGAATAGCTGTGAGAAATCTGGCATATCGTCGTCGGAGCTGTCGAGTTCCGGCGTTGCACCCCTGAAGCGTGAAGGCGCAGATACCTCGATTTCCGAATCGGAGTCAGATGACTCTTCACAAGAAACGGTGCCCGGGCGCACAGGTTTCTCAGGCGCAAGCCGGCGAGCGCGCTTACGAGCGCGATTTGCCTCCTCGACTTCATCCTCCTCTGGCTCGAATGCAATGGACTTGAACACCTTGGTTTGGGTCAGGTCGTTCATCTTCTTGCACGTAGGGCCTGCACGAATGAGTGAGAGAATAGCGTGACGAAGAAAAGAGGGATACGTACAAGGTCGGTGACCTTTTGCAACAGCTGCTTCATACTCGCGTTCGGCACGAAGATTTTCTTTCTCGTTTCCATGACCACTGTGTAATTGTTGGGTATAACGGAGGAAGTTAGAATTAGGAGCTTACAATTCCCCGTTGTGGACAATCGGCGAGTTCGAAAGTATGAGCATACAGTCTAGGGATACAGGAGCGCGATCAACGACAACAATGGTATAATAAGGGTTCACGCACCAAAGCAGATCTCATGGCCACAGGTAAGGACACGGCCAGCGTTGTTGGCGTACACTTTCGCATACATGTGAGCATTAATCATTAGTGAGACACGAGCACATACGATCTTTGCAGATAGGACATGTTGGATCTGCGCCCTCCTCATCTGTGAAGGCGAATAGATTACTCTCCAGCGCGCGCGTCATGAACCTGAGTGTAGCAAATTGTTAGCTTCTTTACTTGTCACACGATAGAGTACACCAAACCTCTTCTTGACCTGTAGGCAGATAGTTTAATACTGACAATGGGTAGACTAACAACACTCACATCGCTGACCCAGGCTGTCCCCATGACTCGGATCGCTCGCGCAAACTCCCTTCCCTTGTCGTCGGACATGAGTATGGAAGGGTCCTCGTGCTCTTCTGTGTGACACTGTGGGGTGTGTTAGTTCTTCTATGTGATCGAAGAACAAAAGACGTGCCAGGATTAAGTTCGGGTGACAACACAGCTGCCGAAGCCGGAGGATCATCGCCTGTAAAACGTATTAAAAATGACCACAGGAATGCAAATGCGAAAAAGTACTAAGATAGCGGTTGCACTGAGACGGAAACTGCATTTAGCAAATATAACGCAGAAATAACTGAGTGCATACTTCTTCAACAATGTCCCTCTTTTGATGAAGCGATTGATTTGAACATGGCTTTTCTTTTCGAAATCATCATACAGCTGGGAGATATGAGTATGTGAAATGCCAGGGTACCCAATCAACGCACCTGCCGCTCGTCTGCTGAGAATTCAAGAGTCACGAGCTCAATGTTTTTCGGGGGTAGTTGAAGGATGAGCTTTCCTTCCTATATAACTCATGAGTGAGAATACAGGAATAAGATATCCTATTAGCAATTCACCAATCTAGCTTGTTTGGTACGGCGAAGTAACAGGGGTTTCATAATCTCCTGCGCTCGCATTGCTATGTAATTGAGGCCATGAACTGCATCAGAACGGGAGGTTTACTCACCCGCCAGCGGCGCATCTTCCTGCTGCACCTTTGCCTAAATGAAGATGAGAGACAGAACGTCCAAAACCACCAAGGAACGCACAATATATTGTTTAAATGACTCCCAGTCATTCCAAGGGCGGAAACGCCCAAAGCGAATAAGTCCATATATGTCAGCACTGGGAGTAGTTGAGTAACTAAGAAATGCTGGGAAAAAATTGGGCATACAGTGTATTCGTTACAGGCGTGCCTGTAAGCATCCACCTATAAGTCGAACGGAGACGAGCAACACTGCGGCTAGCATGTGTTCCTCTGTTGGGAGTGTCAAAGAACTCGGTAAATGAAATAATATTGATCATACCTATTTCGAATAAATTGGGCTTCGTCTAAAATCACACGATACCATCTCATGCGACCAAGTACCCCTCTGCAAGGTAGCTGAAGGGGTCGACATAGTGCAAATAATGTGTTGCCTACCCGTGATTCTCAAGATATGCCAGTTCCTCGCCTTCTTCAACGTCTTTTGGAATGGTAAGCTCCATGCTCAGAGTTTGATATGTAGTGATGATGACCTAATAACACCTCAGTCACTTTGCGAAGCTGCGATGATTCGAATGACATACATCTTTAGATCTGACATCCATCAGAGTGGAAAGTTTGTCCCGTCCATGATGTATATGAACGGTAAACAAGTCGTTCGACTTCGTCTCAATTTCCTCTTTCCACTGGTAATGGCGTCAACGTGGGAAATGCCGATCAAGGAAGACCGACTAACCTGTTGAAGGAGCGCGGCGGGAACGACGACGAGGGTGGTCTTCACAGCGTCAGTGTCCTTGGGCAAATTAACTGCCATTGTAGCAATCATTTGGACAGTCTTGCCTGAGACATAATACCTCGTCATAGATGTATTTTGACGAAGTTGAAAACAACTGACCAAGGCCCATTTCATCTCTGAGTCAAATCAGTATATAAGGTGTATGGGTTGAAAATCAAAAATTACTTACGCTAAGATACCACCCCTGTGAGGGGACTTTTTTTCTTGGTCCACCATCCTGCGCTCTGAGATTAATATATGCACAGAAACCTACATACTACTCGTACCAGTTGACGCCAATGAGCTGGTGAGGTAAAAGCCGTACTTCAAGACCGGGGAGGAGATCCTTGTCGCTATACAATCTCAGTATAACTATCGCGAATGTCATATTGAATCTACTACGTACCTCTGAAGACCGAGGTTCCGGATAGCATCCTTAACGGACCGCCTATCCCCGAGGTTTTCAATGGAGTTATAAACAAATTCTGCCAATCTTGTATGATGGTCAGCGACGGGTGCTATTCCACTGCTCGCACAAAGTACCTCAGTTCTTGATCAGGGCCTCCTTGGTCAATGCGACTAACAGGAGTTTTGTCGTCGTATCTCAAAGAAAAGCCAGATGTAATGAGCTTGCTTTGAATATCGCTCTTGGTTGTTGATTTAGATCCGCCAGCTCCAGACGAAGCACCGTGCGATGAAGCGCCAGCTGCAGTCGACTCATGAGATGATGATAATGGATATCTGCAGTTCTCTTACTCGCATGCACAGGCTTGTTGAATGGTGAGTTTGGTCCATGAACCACGGAACCGATGTCTGGGAGAGTTCGTACTCTCCTCACCGGCGACACAGGAAAGGTATCTGATTTACGCTTGCCGAGAATTTGGGATGTTTGCATAGTGGTATGAGAACTTGAGGAAGAAGCAAGCATGGAGTGGTCCAGCGCAGCCAGGATGCGCGATGTCTTCTTTGGTGTGCTCTTGGACATATCACCCATCTTCGCGTATGGCTGCGATAGACGAGCGGCAGCACCTTAAACGTACGTGACTAGGTACAGCAATTAAGCATGAAGGCGTTGCCAAATAATGCCAAACAAACTCTAAAACATACGCGGGAGCAATTCGGTGACGGGATATCTTTGGTTGAGCGTACCAACGACAGTTCGACTCGGTTGCATGTCTCGGATGCGCATCTTCACCCTACTCGTTTATCTGCCAGTGAAAGTATCGAGATGATACCGGCGACTTCCACTATCAGATATTTGAACGAGTCTGAGTCCTCCGGGAACAACAATCAATTTCAGACAATTTTTGTATGATAGGTCGCCATTCGATCCCCAATATGTGTAGAGCTGATCGTGTTCTTCTGGTGGGATGCACGACCTCCTTCCGCTGGCCTTCTGCAAACCCTACCATTCCTGCTTACCCTGGCAGTCCATATCCATCTCATCGTTGCCCCTTTCCGAACCTCAAAGCTGTTCCTCCCACACACGACATGTCTCACTGACATTGTGCAGTGGGCTGACGCGCTTGGGCTGAAAACATCGTTCAACTAGGGACGGCTACACGTCGTATTCATGCTCGTTGAACGCGAGGTCAATGCTCCCTGTACTGCTCATAGTAGAAGTAATATACCATGTCACATGTGAACACCAACGGAAATGCAAAATTTGAAGAATATCAGCTCCACAATTGCATATTTGAGTGGCTGGCCAGAAGAAGCGCGATGATTAGCATTCCCGCCGATGAGTCGCAGACTGTCGTTGGTCGTACACGGAAAAGTTGAAAGTACTACTTCAAGTTGATGTAGAGCTCGAGGCTTTGAACGTCCTTGTTGGTGCATGCCGATGCGTGTGAACTTGGCATCCGACAGGTCTTAGGGCCGTACTACGCGTGAATTTCAAAAGCTGAAGGATTCTATGATTGGCTTCTAGCCCGAGCCTGAGTATAGGTTGTACTTTCTGGGCTATCGCCTTCAAGACAGTGATAACTCACAAGGTACTTACTGAGCTGCATTTTTCACAGTGCGAACTTCGAAGTATAACTTGAAGTTACTCTCCAAATCTCGTCTGGCGGCCCGGACCGGTAACATCTCCTCTTGGCTCCAATATTGCGCTGCGCTTGACCTTTCGCTGTGAGATGTCCTGGAATTTCACTCGGATGGGCCACACACTGAGAGCTACAACACTGGTACAGCTCCCACCAGAGCTTCTGTACCTTATACTGTCACCCCTTGACTCATACGACCTAGTACGGGTACGACAGGTAAGCGAACACAGGATTCATCTCACTATGCTCATCCGCCATAGACCTGCAAAGCGCTGAAAGTGATGATCGACAATTCGGAGACGCTACAATATGTCATCGACCTCAGCTACTTCCAAATGATTCCAATAGGAACCTCCAAAATGGATGTCCCACCGGCTACATGTCGCAAACGACTGAGACAGCATGATGCTGCATGGCAACGCTTCGAGTACAAGCAGAAGTGCACGCTCCCATCAATAATGCTGGGACCTATATTTGAATTTTTGGGTGGTGTATACGGCTCTGCTGGGGAGGACTGCATCCACTTTACGCGTCTACCATCCACGACTGATTCCGATGATCTACATTGCTGGAGTCACCCTGTTGATGCTACGACCTCGGTGGACTTTACTTTCTGTGCTGCGCAAGATCTACTTGTCGTGGTGGCATATTCACCAGACCCGTGAGCATTTACAGTCTTTTCCCAGTTCATTTTCAAGCTAAACTGTGCTGGAAGCCGGACTCATGCATACGATATCCATCTGAGGTCGCTGACAACGAACGACGTTCACACCGGTGCGGCGCAGCCAATCCTGAAGGCACTCGACAAGGATCTCATTGACCGCGAAATAATACAATCCACCGGCCATGTGAATGTCCAAATCATGGGGAACTACATTAGTATGCTGCTGTGGAATATTGTGGCAAATGAGGGCATAGTCGGAGACTATATGCAAATGTGGGACTGGAAATCCAAGAATGGGTACCAGGTAAATCAAAGTGCTGTTACAGTTAAGACGGCCAGAGGCTTATTGGCACCACAGTTCGTTCTTTGGTTTCACCGTGGTATCAACGACTGCTCCTTCATTGCAGAGGATAAATTCCTCGTGATTGACTCCCTCGGGACCGTGGAGATATATGATGTTGCCGACAAATCAAAGCCCCCTCAATGCACCGCGAAACTCTCTTTGCCTTCTCTCATGAATCACGTTTCATACACAGAGGCATTCACGGGCGAAAATATAATTCCTGGCTCCATGGCTCCATATTCTCGAAAGTCCTATCAACCTTCATGCTCATTTCACCCGAGTACGAATGATCAACTCATAGCCATTCATGTCTCCGTCACTGGGACAATGGATACGAACACAATCGATTTCCACCGCTATAGCTTCTTTATCCTGTGCAGCGCCATTCTGGAACTCGAAAGTTTATTCGCCAGGACTTACGGCCAACCGACCTTGAATGGTCCCAAGTTGCTTTGGTCAACGTGGGGGCCGCAGCATACGACGTGGTTCCGGGTTCAAAGGAATGAGGACTGGCAGTCCTCACTCTATGGTTTCCGTGTTGTTGAGCCCATCAACGACCCTTCTGAAGTGTCACGGGAGCCCCGACGGTTACGCATCAGAGATTTCAATCCACACATCGCTCGGAATTATCACGCCCAAGATAAATCAGGCTGGCGTGGTCGACTTGTGCAAGGCGAGTTGACTAGCGCCATTTCTTGCCCATTTACGGAACCACTAGGATATGCGTTGCCTTATCGCGAGATCGTTAGCGAGGAGTTGTTTGATGTGGATGATACTTTGATGGACGAAAGTAGAATTTTGCTACTGAAAGTGAGTTGCAACTTATATTTGATTCATTCTGCTTACAACGAAATGTGGTAGAAGGACGAATTTGAAGAATTGCAACAGATCGACGTATTGGTGTTCTGACTACTCAACGTCGACGCCTCGGGAGTCGGAGGCATGGCCCTCACTCACCGCTTGTTTTCAATCATTGCATCAGCCGCATTCGCATGGTTTTTTGACCGAGATTGCGTAGCAACGTTACACGAGGGTACTCTGTACGTGAGACTATGTGCATCCCATGCTTCTGGGCAACTTCTCGGCATAAACCGTTCTACATAAGTAGATGAAGTGCTGCGCGAAGGATCTGCTGATGCGATCTTGATGTATGTGGGACTTTGCACATCATAGCCTTGGACATATACGCACCAAGTGTTGTAACTTGTTGTACGAGTCTCACGTTTCGGTCAGCCACCAATTGGGTATCCTGGCCTTGCACTATACATGTTGCCCAACCTGTCCTGCGACTATACAACGAAACTTTGGACCATAACACAGACGGATTAGGCCACGAAATTTGAAATTTGATACAGGTTACCGCAGCACGTGGTTCGCGTTGTCTTTTCACTCACATCATGCTGTGTATACACTACGCCCGGACCTGCAAAACCACTCACGGTGGTGGCTCGTACATGGGTAAGCCTTGTGTAGCATGTACCTGGAGAGATCTAATGCAACGCCGCAGCAATCCGACTCCAACATCTTCACAAACGTGTCACGATTTTGATCTTCAGTGGGGCAGAGAAGCGTTCTACGGCTGATCCCATCCGAGGGCTCCAAGGACCCATGGTACAAATCCTACGAGGCGGTCCGCAGTCCCGACATCTGAGCCGCCTCATATATCTCTGGGCGAATGAGAGGCTATAAGGGGTCTTCTCACGACTCGGATGAACGAGATCGCGAAGCCCAACCGATGTAGCTTCTGGTCCAAGTGCATGATGATAGAACAGCACGAACCACCAGCCGATTGGTCACCTGTGAGGTGAGATATGGATATGGTGTATTCTATCAAATAGTATATATTACCCTATAGCACATACCGATTCAGATGAGAGAGGTATGCTGTTATCGGAAAGCAACGCTCGAGCAGTCGTTTGCTTGTGATGATAACTGCAAGATGTGCAATTTGTGTGCTGCGGCCAATTATGATGGTCTTTAGCACTGAAACTGAACGAGACCTGAAAATATAAATATCTTCATGTCGATCCCAGAGCTATCTCGACTAGTAGCTTTCAGAAGCAGTGCATGAGACAGTAAATCGTGCCCTGTCGGTGCGCATACGCTCACAAGCCTCCAGACTAGGTTCTGTGGAATGCTCGACATTAACATTCAATGTAGTTTTTCGCCAACTCACCGACTCTTTCCTGATTGTGATGAATGCGGATATAATCCAACCACTTGTATCGCTCGTAGCCCCTCCTTCTAAAGGTTTTACTACGGGAGACTGGTAGAGCAACTGATGCCAGAATATTAACGTATGCCTGAAATAGTGCACGATTAATGCATGGATAAGTATTGTTCAAGGCCAAGGAAACCACTGTTGGCGGGTATGATCGAGATGACAATTTACAAGGAGTCCGAACACAAACCTCATTAAATTAAATCTGGTAAACCGAAACGAAACAACAGAGATTGCAGAAGTTGTCCGTGAGTGCAAAAACCAAACAAAAGGATACGTCAGGCAGCAGACTCTGTACTACCTTCCCCGTCGCCATCGACTATCATCTTCTGCTTCTCTTCTGGATCTAACCAGCTATCCTCCACTGTGGCTTTCACCCTTCTCACGTACTCCTTCATGTTTTCTCGGTACAACTGCGCAGCCTCTGCATTTGCTGGGCTGTTCGGATTAGGGTCATGCAGTAGACTCTGGATGGAAGTAAGGATGGCAGCGACATCATATGTGGGAGACCAGCGGTTTTGTAGAATGTCCAGACAGAGCTCGCCATTGTTATATACGTTTGGATGAAACATTCTGGAAAGGAATTTCACTGTAGGCGGCTTGTTGGGGTAAGATTCATCAAACGTGAGCAGAAGTTTGAATGTGCCGTCCTCGAAGGGTGTATCAGCTGTAAGTAGCATCAGAAGAGGAGTCATATACAGAGACGGAAGACTAACAAGGCCCAAATATTACAGCGTTCCAGATCATGATGTTATCTGGACATGGACTTCCAGAAATGCCACTTGGCGGGTCACTAGAGAGACGTTTGAAGTCACGGATAAGCCGTCTCCTGCAGTTGGTGGACTATTGAAATCATAAGTGACAAAGACGATGGGGGTTGATGCTCGCATACCATTGTATCTAGCTGGCTGGTTGATATTTGATTAAAGAGGGGGTAAGAATTGCGAGAGAACTAGAAGTACAAGATCAAGTGGTTCGCAAAGTCACGCCCGGTCCGCTGCTAGCCTCAGCGGGTAAGCGAATGCTGACAAAGCAAACCACATCGGTCCAGAGGACCGTCCACACTCTTACTTAGATACACACGAGGCCGCCACCACGCAAGAAGCACTTGATATGGTACATGTTACAGATTAGAAAAGGCATTCAAATATTTCTTCCTTAATTCTCAGCATCCCTGCAAATCTTCAGGTCTATTTAGCAGTCTCCCTTCCATTCCACCCTCAACCATCACCACTTGGCCAGTGACGTGACCAGAAAGAGTAGACGATGCAAGAACCACAATCTGTGTCGCGATGTCCATCGGCATCGCCACTTTCTTAAGTGGAATACTGCGGTGGCATAATATTCAACATAAATGATAGAATGAATCAAATAGTATTACTGACGTAGCCAATATGCGGGACACGGTTTGAGGATCCTTCAAGATTTCTTCAACCATGGGTGTCTCGACCCAGCCAGGTGCAATGCAGTTAACTCTGGCTTTCGGGGCTATCTTCACGATTTCATTCTTCAGCGTCAGGTTCAGACCATACATCATCGCTAGAATATCATAGGTCCATATCAAAAGTGCGGACAAAAACCATTACTGACCACTCTTAGCCGCAGCGTAGTCCCCATTGTTAGCTTCACCATACTTCCCAGCAGTACTTCCGATAAGAAGAATTGTTGCCTTTTCCTTGATACCCGAGGAAGCCTTTTCCAGATGTTTCAAATACTCTCTACACACAAGGAATGAAGACGTCAAGTTCACAGTTATTGTGGTGTTCCATTGATCCAGCGTCATCCTAGCAATGGGCACAGCTAAACTGTGAGATATAGCGTGATTGATGACGACTACTTGTACTGGGCCATAAGGCATAGTAGAAAGCGATTCGAACATGGTCACCACAGCCTGCTCTTGAGATAGATTCGCCTGGACGTGTTGAAGATTGGTGTTCGACGCCAAAAGTTCCTGGATCGGACCAAACTGCGAGTTGTAATGTGCGGTCACATTTGCACCAAGTGCTGGATACCATCAACTCAATGCTCATCTTTTTGGAGAAATGACTTACTACAAAACAATTTCACAGTCTCGAGCCCGATGCCGCCACTTGCCCCTGTGAGTAGCGTCAGATCAGCACTAACATGGTAAAAGGATACAATTACAACCTGTGACGAGGACATGCACTCCCTTTAATCCAAGATCCATGGTAAATGATTGATGACCCAGCTGATTACAACGACTCGATCACTGTCACTGATCAACGTTCAAGCTTCAAGAGTGTTTAGGTGTGATCCCGTGTGAAAACGTCCGCAATATGGATAAGGGATATAGTGGTCACCCGTCCAGCTGGCCTACATCAAGTGGAAATGATTCATCGTTATGAATAGCTCTTGCAGATATGTATATATATGCATACTAGGGCCGCGGCGAGTACATAGTCAAGCTTTTCAACCATTGGCAGTAAGTCCGCGGTGACAGGTGACCGTGGGAACTTCGCGCAGAAGTTAAGAGCGCTGAAAGAACCGAATATTTTCACCTCTCAGCTTGAACTGCGATAAGGCCAGCTGACATGGACGCGTTTTTTACCATTGTAGATGTATCTGCGACGTCTCTGTATGTTTCGCTTCTCTCCATCGCGTTCAACCCAACAGCCTGGAACATCGTGGCCCGGAATGGTGAAGGAATCGATAAATTGTGCCCGGCTTGCATTGACACGTGTTTGTATGTTGCAGAGTACAGAAACAAGACAATTACTCGCATATTTGGTGGTAATGCTCGCTATGGATGTTACTTCTTAGCCATCATGATATTTTCGTTTGGGATGCTTCGTGACCATTTGTATGTTCAAGATGGACGATAACTCTGGTAGACACTGCTTGACACCCAACAGATATCAGCGCGCTTTGAACGACCAACCTCGAGTTCCTATGCTCTCTGCGCCATATGACACACTGGTACCAATTGTTCTGTTCGCCATCGGCCAGCTGTTTGTTGTCACTTCCACTTGGGCCCTCGGAATAACTGGAACTTTCCTCGGGGACTACTTCGGTATCTTGATGGATCACCGCGTACAGGGTTTCCCGTTCAATGTCCTGAGGGATCCTATGTATGTTGGAAGTACGATGTGCTTTATTGCGACGGCCTTGTGGTATTGATTCTTTCTGCTCCGCATTTGCGCACGATCTCAATCCGTTGTGCACAGGTACGAGCGGCCAGCTGGACTCCTCGTTACTTTGTACGTGTACATCGTTTACATAATTGCACTACGATTCGAAGGGTAAGTTTCTTGCTTTGCCAATTGTGTCAGCGTTTCTGACGGATAATACTAGACCATTCACTGACATGATCTACTCCAAACGAGCCTCTACAAAGAAGGCATTATGATTACGACACCTGAATGACACATGGTCACCCACATTATCATTTACTTGGTCTCCAATATACTTGCTGCATCTAGCCAGCTAAAATCATGATTTTACACTGCATTGATAATTGTTTGAATTTTGAGGTCTCACAAGTTGACGTCAAGGAGTTTGTTATTGGTCGCGTCGATTTCAGCAACCATCGATTCATCTGCCATAGTACTGGTCTGAATGAATCATCATCACGTCGTCTCAAGCATCAACTGTCATCTTTCGAATAACAAATCGTGCCGTGAGTCTACCTAGCTTTTGAATGTGATTCTGAAAGCCTTGCTGGATACGCCTTCTTTCTCCTAGCTTTGGGAATTTACGGTTCACCCAGGTCCGAGTATATGCTTCGGACCCGAGGCCTGAAGGTTCTTACCCAATTCTCCCTCCAAAAATACAATCCCATTCGTCGACCATTCGTTATTTCTTTAGCTACTGGACCACACTACACATAGAGGACAAGTTGAGGAAGTATACTTTTGTTCATTGCCACTTGGCCCTTGTTGCAAGTTCACAAACAACGATACAGATTGCTTTGCTTACGGCGGGTTCTGCATTCGTTTTCTTATCTTACACTGGCCATACTACTGTCTTCGTGATTCAATCCAAAATGATTAGCAAATTGAAGATGACAACACGATCGTCTCGAACCTCTACACGCGTGAAGATCAACAGTAATCCGGAGTCTGAGTATGCAGCTCATATCGTTCAGCGGGTGCTTCCGGTGGTGAGTGCAGGGTCTGGTTCCGCTACGAGTTCAATGTTTGTTCCTTGTTGGGAGCGAGCATGAGTGACACCCCCGGGCATTTAATTCAAACAACAGCGAGTTGTTGTCTTCATTCAGAGGAAGTCCCACAATACTTGACTTCACGAAAGTTATGGACGCATGCGGTAATCTGAGATAAAAACAAGCATTGATATTGAATCTGATCAGGGCCATCAATTCCCAGCCTTACCAGTCCTCAGTCTATGACCGCTTCAGGGCGTCACAGTAAAAATGACCAATACCTCCAGGTTGAAACCTCAGACTAGTGATGTTAGTATTCATGTCGATGGATAATATGCATTGTAACTGCGTCATTACGTTGGTGGTGATCGGCAATCCAGTCCCGTTCATGGCATGTAGACCTGTGCGTTGCCCAGGTTGACTACGATGAGCAAGCATGCAGTCCCATTGTACCAGAGATCGGTATCCACATTCTGGTAATCGTAGCGGACAGATGTTGTGTTCGGGTCGGCGTAACGACGTCCTTGAGGTTAATCGTCGTCCCCTTGATCGTCTCGATATTACCGGTTGTAGTTAGTTGGGTATTGGTAGGACTTAGAACCTAGGAGATGTAATTAGGATTTATTCACGCGTGCAACATCAGCATGCATTTACCTTTAGCACCATGAGTGAAGGAAATAAATCTCGTAGTTGTCCATTGCAGGCTAGTGGGAGTTGTGTCCCAGTATCTGTAATCAGAGACATTACGGAGGTCGTATTGGCGACTTATGGCGATTTACGCGCCGCTCCCAAAGGCCTGGTAGGTGGTGCATACAGAGTTTGTGCAGTCAAACCCCGAGACGCTGAGCCTATCTGCGTAGGTCTGGACGCGGGCTTTAACATCCCACACGTCCCCCTAGCAGTTGTCGCAACCACAGTGACAGAAGCCCGGGTTACACTCCCTGTTCCACACAGGAGACCATGTAGCATCGATACCAGCGATTAGAAGCGCATGATGAAAATCATATTAGTGGCTCACTTGCAGTACGATATCAGTCCCCTTGACACAAGGCGAGAACTTGTAGTCTTGGAAATTTAATACTATAGACATAGGATGATATCCGTCTAACTGGTATATCAAGTCGTACGCTGCCCGCGTCACACTTTCGGGGTAAGAGTTATAGTCGGGCTCGGGAATCGAGACGTAAGCATTCACTTGTTGAGTGATAGCAGTCAGGTTTTGGTAGTTCTTGAATAGCCCCCAGAATGCACCAGTGCGCAAGTCGGCCTTTGTGACGGAAGCATCTGCCAGTGTGTCAGTGAGATACAAAAGGGATGTAATTGTGTTGAATGTCTACTCATTGGCATGCTGGGACATTGGAGACAAAGGGGCAGGATATGTAGCAGAGCAACTGGCCCTGTATGCAGTCTTCTGAGCCTCATATCCGCAGGAATTTGAACGCTAGTGGCGTTCAGAGGGACGTTTGCGGTGCTGCAGACGGAGCCTACGCTAACAGTGACATAGAGACTTCCTAGGTCAGTGGAGCTGCCAGGGGAGCTGGAGCCGGAAGAAAGTGAGACACGCTCAGCACTAGGACGATCCAATCAGAAACAATTGGTGTGTCAATTACAAATGCTGCACTCTTCGCATCCTCTTCGAGCGAGCACAGCGGCGGAACGACAAAAGTGGCTCAGCACTTTGCATAGACAGGACAAGGTGTCCGCCAGTGGGTACTGCAGATTGATTTACGATAAAATTATTTCCGCACCTGAAAACATTTAGGAAACAGCAAGTAGGGTGCAGGATCATAGGTACAATGTCGTGCTCTGAGCGAGCAAACCTCGAACCAGGCCGATAGTAACCATAGCCACGACGAAACGGAGGAAGGTACGGGATATCGCTGACCAACTCATCACAACTTATGCGATGTTCGACTGTTTGCTAAGGTCAGAAAAAGTAACCGGAGCGATCGGGCTGTGCAGCAGCGCTCTACGTGCTAATGAATCTTGCGTCATGAATCAAGATCGTCCCCGTTGCGGGGCTCTGTGTCCTAATGTGATTACCTCCGGAGGTTCAGGGCAGCTATATAGTAGGAACGCCATAGCTGTGAACCTGTGAACCCGCGACGGCAGTTCCATGCCAAGCTTGCGATGATTAAGGCGGCTCCAGCCGCCACATCGGAAATTGCATCAGGATCACTGCTGGCAGCGGTACTATATCGCAGCATATATATGAGTTTTAGCCGTCATGAAGGGAAAGTTGGCTGCAGTCTGCAGACCGGGTGTGGAAGAAGTTAAAAGGCACACATAACATCACAAACAGCTGAGTGATAGTCCTCCTGCTTTTGCCTCCGGCGTTCTGCGTTCGTTTTTTCATGATCAACGTTAACAGGAGAACTTGAAAGTATAAAGCAAGAATCTAATGTTGGTTGGCGAAGCTCTGCCGCCGGGTAACAGTGGGTTCCCACAAGTGTTTGCCACTTGTTTGCCAGAGGTCACTTCAAAAGCCTCAACAATTTTTAGGTTACTCTTCAACGTTTCAACCACGTCTCAGAAATGCCCCCACATCCTCTTCGTCTGCAGTTTTCATTCTTCTGCGAGTTTGTCGCTTTGGAAGTGAATGCTCGCATGTTCACTCTACTCCAAACCGACTTGTAGAGGCGATTTCATGGAAGTCGTTTGGAGCTGAAATTTTTTTCCTGTCGTCTTGGTTTGTCGAATGCCGGTCATCAATCCATTGTACCGCACTTATAGATCAAATGTAAGCACTTCAATTCAGCCCAACATTCCGTTCGCACTTAGCGGTGCTATTTTTCTATGATGAGATTTTTTATCTTTCAGTTATCCCTGTCTTAACATTCATGTCGAGATATGAAACATCTGACCTCTCTTCTCGTGCTTTTTCTTTCAAAACCCTCTCGCTAACTTCATCTCACTTTTCAGACATGGGTTGCTTTCGAACGGTATTGGAAACTGTCTCGACCTCGTTGACCGCGCATATGCATACGAACTGGTGGAATACCGATATAACCAGGTATTGAATATCCTATGATCAATCTCGTATAAAACGAGGACAGACTCAGCGCCCGGAGGTGTCGCACGTTATACACATGTCATGGAGTAGATCTAGATAGTTTTCAATGTCATAACTTATCGGAACGCTACTTTCGTATGTTTCATTTTCTTTGGTGGCGGGTGCCATTCGAGTAGAGTCCATCAGTTATGTGGTCCATGGTATTTCTAATCTAGTACGGAATGTTCAGCTATAGTCAATTTGTTATCTACACCCAACCCTAACCCTAGAAGTTATCCCAAACTGACTACGAGTGCCGCAGATGCCACACTACCAAATGTGAAACTGTTACTGGTGGCTTCGACACTTCCGCTTGTGTACACAATCTCAACAACAACACTAGTCCCAGGGAGTGCGATATCTTCCCAGGTCACCTCCGAGGTGATATAATCGGTATTAGTAGCGAGGACGAGAATCTCACTTCCTGCCGCCCAAATAGCAATGTCAACACCCCCGACCAAATAGTTGCTGCGCACTGAGGCAGCGTTGAAGATATATGAAGTGAACTTCGGCAAGCTCAGCGCGAATGCGGACGCCGCCATCTTGATATATTCGGGAGCTGGATCTACCCAGGGGACGACACCCAGAGCACCTTGATTAATGCCCATGATACTCTGAACAACCCATTCTTCGCCTGTAGGAGTACGCGTCCAATATCTGACAAGTGTAGTCAATAACAGCAGATACAGGAAAGTGACAAAAGACTACTGACTGCGCACTGCCAAAAGCTTGAGAAACAGTCCATACCGCCTTGGTACGTTCCCATCCCATCACCTCCAGTCGATTTTTGAAGCTGGAAACCCGGTCGCTAATATCAAAGTACGAACCGATACCGCTGTTTGCGGGGACGGTGCTTCTATAATAGGTGGAGTTGGGTGAAACAGCAGCGCTATCTCCGGCAGAAATGCTGAGGCAATTGTCGCAACCGCAGCAACCATAGTCGGGTGTGCAAGTCGTGTTCCACTCATTGGACGAGGTGACATTGTTCCCGATCATGTACACATCTTGCATGACGATATCTGTGCCTGCGGTGTACGAGGCCCATTCGTAGTCCTGGCAATTCAGCACAAGACTGACTGGATGATAACCATCCAGGCTGTAAATGAGGTCGTATGCAATACTCGTGGCGTTCAATGGGTCCGAGGTTCCGTCTGGTTCATCACCAGTGTACCATAGTAGGAGGTTGGGGCGGTACTTGAGTGAATTTACCTGCTCCATCACGGAAGTGTTGTTCATGTAGGTGTATCGCATATCGTACATGAGATACATGCCGACTTCTTGCATACGATCAAGAACCATATCAAAGGCGGTCATATTATCGAATGTTGGGACAATATGGATCTGCGCTGACGGTAAGCACTCGGCTGCTCTATGCAAACATTAAGAAACATACAATGTTGAACCTAAAGGCCAGTATCAGATTTGTATGGACGATCATATAAGAGACTTACCCTTGACTCTTCAGCGTATCAACCGCCGAAATATTTGTTGAGAGGTATCCATCGAAGGTCGTATAGAAGCCGATCGGAAAGATTGGCTCGTACTCTCCACCCAGCCCAGTTGCTGGCTTTGCCAGAAGTGCTCCAGTTCTCAAATCCATCTTAGTCACGGAACTGTTGGTCGGATTAGGGAGCACAGAAAGAGCTGCTGAAGCGCTATAGGTCTGAGGTGGCGATGAACTTGTTGAGTTGCTTGCAAGGTAAGTGGCTTCGCAAGAGAGGTTGTACGGGGTCATCTGAGGAGTGATCCCATCAAGGCTGAATGATAACTCATATGCAGAAGCATTGAGCGGCACAAGCGCATATGACGAGAGTCTTTCCGTTCAGGTTCACAGTGACGTTCAATTTGCCCGCACTGGAAAGAGACCCTGCGGGGAGGCCAATTGGCTGTGCCCCGACTATCTCTGAATACACAACGGGTGAATCAATGAGGATGCCTGCAGGTGTGCCTACATCCTCTTCCAGGTAAGGCTTTATAGCAGCCGCACATCGGAAGGCAAGAAGTGGTTCTTCTGATGTAGCTGCAATGGGGAAGTTGCCTCCTGGCGGAACAACAGGCTGGCTAGCCATGTAGTTCTTATTACACCTTCGGAAGGGGTCAAAAACATTGGTCACATGTACAAGTTTGTGGTGGGCGTATCCAAGTGAACGATGCTCACCATGTCTGAGCTGATACGCCAGCAAGAAGCTGTATACCACCAAGCACTGCGAAGGTCAGACGCGGCATTCTTGCCAGTGCAGTCGCTCCCTCGGGCAATGATGGGATGACTCGGGATTTTAGGTATGGAATAATGTTTTTCAACTAGTTTCGCTACTAGTATAAATGGTTCGTTCCCTCAGATAAGGTTCGGAGCGTGACTTGCCATTACCATGTGGATACAATACGTATGACCTACGGTGCAGGTGGGGCCAAATTCAGCTGACCCGGGTGCGTCACATAGTAGCTGATACAGCCGCAGGACAAAGCTCACGGGTAAGTAATCCCCGTGTCCAAGCCTCGGTCCTAAACTAAACACAAGACAGACTGGGAGAGTACTATCCATTCCGATGGGCCAATCGGCACCCTGACCGGTGACCAAATGTTAATATAACTCAATAACGTTAATGACCGGTGACCTTCCGCGGCTAAGCTCACTCACTCACACACCAACACATAATCTCAAACGCAGGCCGTTCGCGGTTGTTCGTACTATATACCTACACCTCATACTCGTCGGTGCACAGCTCTTAGGGCACCCTTAACAGTTCCTTTGTTTGTAGCGGTATATAAACATAGTGACTCGGAAGAACTCAGCTTCTTGCTTAGTCAGCCGATAGTAATTTGGGCCGCATGAGAGACTCCCGGGAAAGTCACAACGACCAGAGGCTAGAGCCTATCATCGACGAGCTCATTAGTCTCTCTCATTCTCAAGTTGCTATTTGGAATTGCATTACATGCACCCTCGCAATCCGTACAACAAACCTCCTGATTTTGCTGAACTTGCGAGGCGCTACCCTCCCCTCAGACCACAGTACGCGTTCATCAGGCGAAAACCTCAGAGAGACACTGAGATTATCCAGTGTCTTCATCAATCATACGGGATCAAGTACAATAAATTTCAAAAGCCTTGCTGCACAAAAGTGAGCGGAGGTAAATCCAAGCTCCGTTTGTCGCGGTACACTAATGGGGGGCAGGCGTTTAACGGAAGCACTCTTTCGTCTTGACTATGGCCTTTCATTAACCCTGCCGGACGATAGACTTTGCCCTCCAGTGAGGCTTATTGCTGCGCACTTCTATTCATCTCACACCAGATGCACATTAGGTACCAAACAGGTGCTTTCACCTTTTGGCAGATCGATGCAAGAAGACTAAAGCGCGGGAAATCTGATATACAGATTAAACTATGTTCTTTGGCTACAAGACATAGTGAAATCCACTTGCGGTTCCGCCACCGTCAGAGGGCTTGACATGTGCGTCACATTATTCCTGGTTAAATGTAGTGGAGCAAACATCACTCAGTGGCACTGGTTCCTCGGCAATCTACCCGTTGTTGGCTTGTAGTATTGAACATACTTGGAACTTCGTAGCCACCGGTAAGCGCCATAACGGTATGCTTTCGAAATGTGACGGCGACATACGATTCAGATATCGACGAACGGTCTGTCCAATTCGCCAAACAAAACGTCTCTCAGAATTCTATGGACAGTCGCATTGTTGTGGAGCGTGTACAGGCTGATGGGCCCATGCTCCAACCACTGCATACAGGTCTAATGGATTTTGACTTCACCATGTGTAACCCACCGTTTTATAGCAGCGCCGAGGATGTCTCACGCTCAGGCGAATTCAAGGAGTTTGGTCCGAATGCAGTGAGAAAGACGATGTTAGTGCATGTAAGAGAATTAACCAATTGACTCAGGTTTGCTCCGGAGCAGAAGTGGAGATGATAACACCAGGGGGGGAGACAAATTTTGTTGCTCGGATTTTCTCAAAAAGCCTACAGTTGAGGACGAAGTGCCGGTGACCTGATTATATCGACAGTTCGACTTCAGACGTGCTGATGCGTGCCATAGGTGGTACACTTCTATGCTTGGGAAGATGTCATCAATTCCCGATCTTGTTTCCCTCTTTCGCGAACACAACGTGCGTGCGTTGCGGAACTCCGCGGTCTCCTATCTGACTCGGTGACACAAGGTAGACAACTATGCTATAACAGAGTTTATTCAGGGTCAAACTCGTCGTTGGGCCATTGGCTGGTCATTTCAAGATGCTAGGCTTCCTGATGTATGACTTCTCCTTGACTTCGCCATCACGCAAGCTATTTAATTTATCACTGTCCAGACCTTCGCTCGCGTCTCCAATCCAACCTTGCAGAACATCATGCCTTCTCGAAACACGCTGCATCACGCCTTTCCGGGCGCTCGATCTGCCAACATTCTGGCAAGCGCTTTACGAAACGTTCTTGTACTTATTAATGGCGTGACGGTTACATCTTCGGCTCCGCCTGCGATCTATGATCATTCTTCTACCATGCTGGTGCATGCCCGAAGTAACACATGGTCCCGCGCAGCACGAAGGGGGAAACTTCCAGAAACAGTCCACGCAGACCAAGAATTGCCAGTCCTGCGTTGTTCGGTTGAATGTCGCGGACGCTCATCTTATACTTCAAGTGACATTGCATGCGAGCTTCTGTTTACCTGGGTTGAGGGCAAAGATCGGTTGGTCTTCGAGAGCTTCGCAAGTCATGTGAGCCGCAAAGTCACTTCTACCCTACAAGAGTTTGGGGATGTGATATGATTTAACAAAAGCCTTGTACGTAACCTGTGATTCTGCATTCAACGACTTCATCTCCATACCAGATTTTTGGTGTCCTCGCAATGCAACCTCGTCATCTTCTATCCTCCATTCATTACTTCCAGATTGAGCTCTTGCATTCTACGTTCATAAAAAGAAAAAAGACGCCCAACGTTGCATTTGACGCCAAGGATATTGTGCTTGCTTGTCGTGCCTCAGTTGCTTCAACCATAAAGTTTGCAACACGTTGGTAACACGATGTGTAAATTGCGCCCAATCGTACTGCAGTTTTCATAGATCTAGTGTGGCGCTTCTTGAGTCAGGAGGCCATGGTTTAGTGTCCCCACGGGTGCCGCACGCAGTTCATGCACGGGTTGTCGTATGACCGCACTCTCGTGGGCATACCCTGTTCAGCATGACAATATAAAACCTTGTTGATGCAAGGGAACTCATCCAACATCTCGCGCATTCAAGCCACTATTGTGGCAGACCCTACTATTACGGCTCCAATTGCGTAGTCGCTAACAATTTCGATTCACTCAGGATTATGGCATCTGCCAGTTCATCGGAGGTCCGTGACGTGGAGTCGTGTAAATGTTCCGGTGACCAGGTACCAGGGAGAAACCTGGTTATTTGCATCGGTGGGCGTTTTAACTTACAGTTCTCGATGACGACTATTCATGTCTGCAGATGGGACATCAAACAAGTATGGTGATAAAGTAGGTCGTTCAACGCGCATACCTTCTGATTTTCTTGACGATAAATATCCGTACTCAGAACACCAATATCGTCGAACTATATAGCGAGATGGTCAAGGATCGCGAACAGTTAACGTACTACAACAGTGGTGTAGGAACGTATGCTAAGGGACATACACACTGGATGAAGCAGGTCTCGAGTGTCTTTGATCTGGCCTTTGCATTGTAAGTATCGTATCTTTGACCTTTCACGGCTCGCAGTGACGGCAGTAAAGTAATATCAGCCAAACCATTATGGACGCCTACAGATGGGTTTCGGACACGTACCAACCTGGCGATAAGATCTTCTTGTTTGGTACGTTCCTTGGACGTTGCATATGGTCAAATGTACTAAAATGCAAGGTCAGGATTTTCGAGGGGTGCATATCAAGTTCGTGCATTGGCAGGAATGATCCACGAAGTATCCATCAACTTTGACCTATGCTCTATGATATTTCTTGTTCATTACTCTTTTGATAGATGGGACTCATATTACCCGGAAACATAGAGCAGATCCCCTAGTGAGTATATTTGATGATCGTTCTTGACTGACTAGCTGATGCCAGCAGTGCCTTCGAGCTTTACTCCGCCATCAACAGTGGAAAGCTCAAGGATAAGTTACTTGCGCAAGGATTCAGATCGACCTTCTCGAGACAAGGCGTAGTAATACATTTCATCGGTGTATGGTGAGTATTATCCCCGAGTGCGAGCATATCAGCATAATCAATACACCTTATAGGGACACCGTTTCGTCTGTTGGTATCAGGAAGGAGAAGATCTTACCGTCCACCGATACATGTGATCACATTTGCTACTTTCGCCAGGGACTTGCACTAGACGAGCGCAGGGTGAAATTCCTACCCGAGTATGTTTATGGGGGCATGAGCGATCGACCGAAATCCCAGTTCGTGTCACCTCCCAAGGACGAATATGGTCTTAATGAAGATCTTGCGAAATATTATATTAAAGATCAGGTAAAGGAGGTTTGGTTTGCGGGTAGTCATTCAGATGTGTATGTATCCCCTGCACCAGAAAGCTATTATTTGACAACTTGTTCCAGAGGTGGTGGAAAAAGAGAGAAGACGAATGCGCTTAATTTCCAAGACATGCCTTTACTATGGATGCGTGAAGAAGCTCTTGAGGCGGGACTTCTGCTCCATCCTCCCAAGGTAGCTTTTAAATATGAAGACTTGGAGGCACCCAAGACGAATGACTCGTTAACTTTCCGGTGGTGGCTGCTTGAGCTATTGCCTATCAGACGTCTTTGCTACAATAATTCCGATCAGCATACGTCATTGTAAGTGGTCATATTGCTCCAATCAGCTCATACATTGATTACTTGTAGACCGCATGTTGGAAAAGGTCGCATAATCTCACCCGGTCAGAAGGTCCATGCGTCGGTTCTACTTCGTCCCAATTATCGGTCGAAAGCAAGTTTCTGGAGAAATCTCCAGCAATGGCCTGAGGCGATCTACTTTCATGTTGGCAACGACGAGCACGAGCGGCTGCGGTCAGCACAAGGCCCGCTGGCACAAACCCAGGCCTGGGAAGTTCCTTTCAAACGCTCGACTGCCAAAGCTCTCGTCGGTACGATTCACAAGAAGCACATGCTTGATTACGTCGATCGCTTGGCCTTCATGTGTTCATTTAGTGAGATATCAGATGATTTTGATATACTGACCTGATCTTATGGATTGCAGAACTCGGAGTCGAAGCGGTGCGGGAGGTGAACCCACTTGAGACGCTGGAAGCCATACTTGGCATTCACGGCAAAAGTACTGCGAATATTGAATATGCAGCAGAAGACGAGGGGATCTCTTTTCCAGCAGATTCCAAGGAGACCACGAATAATGACACAGCAGAAGAAAAACATGATCTTGAAGTGCGCCTCAGCGCAGTCGTCGCGTACTGCGGACTCGGTATGTCTTGTCTCTCCATTGCTCCCTTGACGAACTCTCAGAAACGCACAGTCGAAAAGAAGGACGACATCACAGAAAGCATACTAGCCAATCTTGATGTTCCTGCCCTGCTCAAAGATAAGAAACTAGTGCGTCAAGGCAGAGCCTGTGCAGCTCTTCCGGCTCTTTGCGAAGTCAAAGCACTCAGAAAGAAGCTCCTTAACGACGATCTAATTCATCGAATCATCGAGCTCTGTCAGACGGCCGGCGAAAACCGATTGATTGCGATGAAGACACTGTCATACCTTGCCCAACGCTTTGGTTAGTTGCACCGTCCTTCTAAATCATTTCAAACCCACTCCCTCATACGCGATCAAACTACAGGTGAAACATCTGACATCCTTTCCCGACGATCTGATTTTATCAAAGAAATCCTTGCTATATTGAAAGATAAATGTGAGTCTTCGCTTGGCGATCCGTTCTTCTTCCTCATTTGCATCTCAGCCGCAACCGTTGTCGTTGCTGCGTTAAAGATCTTAGCAGCTGTGATCAGCAAAGGTCAGTCCCCATAGATTCACGGAAATCAATACGCCCTGATATTTCGTGTTCAGAGAACATCCCGAAGGCGAAGGATATCTTATCTGAAATCAGACAAATAGAAATCGTCAAAATGCTCAAGAGGTTGATAAGGCGTCGTGATTTCTTTGTCACCCCAGCTGCAGTAGCTGCATTATGCGAGATTTGCAAAAATGGTTCAAGTACTCTTCTCATTCTTGTAATCAATGCTGACACTCTTCCGAACATAGATGAACTTCGTGCGGAGGCTATACGCAACGATATCCTCGTCACATTGATTGACCTGTTCGAGTTCGATAAGCAAGGTTTGAGCGGTGGACCGCGTGGCTTAATGACACTCGCTGAATCCGGTTCGTATCTGAAATTGTCTAAGGAGGCCCTGCTTACGAGATAAAACGCTATTCAGAGGACGTGCGCACCAAGCTCGCAAGTGGTTCGCACATCGGCAAACTAGTTGCGTTTTCGAGAGATAAAGTAGTGGAAAAGAGCAAAGAGGCGACCGAGGAGCTCACACAGCTATCAAAACATGGTGCGGTCTATCAAATGTTTGCTTCAGGAAAACTGACATTTGTCTCAGATGTACTCCGCAAACAAATCATTGATAGCGGGGGCCTGGACAGCATAGTCGATAATTTGGCAAAACCAGACCATGCGTTATTTGCTGCGGATGCGCTTGTGACTCTCATGAAATACGGTGAGTGCTTCGAGACATTTTGTCAACAAGTTTGACTGGGCTGCGTTCAGACGACGCCAAGGAACGGATACTGGGCACCAAAGTGGACCTGTATTTGCTGCAGATGATCGAGGGACGCATCTTTGACGGAACGGTCGGGAGGGAGGGCATAGATATCCTTGCGGAGATATTCAAAAATGGTTTGGCAATTCGGTATTCCTGTGGTCTATGGGGTCCTTACAAGTTGTGCAGATGACTTGCGATCCATGATGTTAAACCCAAAGAATCCACCGTCACTCGATAACGGTTCTTGGAATTTCAGCGGCAAGGATGCACGCCAACGGCTACTCAAGAATGCGACAAACTACGTATGGGAGAAGACAATACACAGACTAGTCAAAAAGCCGGCGATGGATGATTCCGAAAGGCCTAAATACCCAACAAACATTATTGGGATTTTGCACAAGATGATCGAAACAACTCGGAATAGCGCTATCAACTACCTGCGCATTATCGCTGATCACGGTTGGTTTGCGTGTTGCTGTTGAGAATGCACGCTGATTAAGATACAGAGGACGCATGCCAGGCGATGGTTGGCGTCGGAATCATAGAACCTCTTTTGTGGTGTCTTAAAGCCACAGATGTGGACATTCTGGCTCTCAATGATATCTTAGAAAAGATTGCGCGTCACGGTGAGAGTTTCAAGGCAACCTGTCTCGTGACAATTATGCTCATGAAAACCTCAGAGTCGTTACGTGGTGAAATCATCAAGAATGACACGATACTGGCTGAAATGCTCAGTAGTCATTATCCTGTCGAGGCTCTCCGCATGACTGCCACATTGGAATCTTTATCATCTCACGGTAAACGCTCGCCTAATTGCGAGATTCAAAGCTAACAACGCTTTCAGGAGAGATACGCCAGAAAGTTCAGGGGATGGATGAGTACAAAGACCTGAAGAAAGATGCACTGCACTACTTAGATCCGCATCACCACCCCCACGATCATGGTCGGTTTGTTCTGCATCTTTTCTCGACCGTGCTGAAGCTTGGTTTTAGATCTGTATACCTCTGCATCCCAGGCCATCAAATCGATTATCGGGGTATTCGACGCGTATGACAGAACAACGCATCAAACCGATCCTCCCCACTCCTACTTAGATCCATATGACTACCCTTACGAAATCTGTCAGTCATTTTGCAAATGTCCGTTTTTGTCATGCTGAAGTTACTTTAGATCAGTATATGATCTGACGCATGTGATGTTGCAGTCGCAGAGCAGGTAACCAAAATCTCGACGATCTTGAAGAATAAATACAGGATGACGATGTCAATACTAGGCTTTAGCCACAACACCCCTGTACTTCAGTGTATCAGGTTATATTTTGTTCATCTTATTCCGAACTGTGTGAGATGAACTGTAGTATTGACGGTCAAGTCTGAAATGATGATGGACCCTTGAGAGCCTATACATGTGATATAACAAGAGGCTCCGGGCAGACTTTACCGGTGGGCTGCCTGCACTCTACAAGGTTACTGACAGTGCCAACCAATCTGCTGAACAGCGAAGTAAAAGTGAAAGAGACTATGAATTTTCCGTAAAAGAACTCTTTCTCCTTCTCTTCCTTGGTCGCATCGACAATGCCTGCAGCGACTCAGTAGCCTTCGGTAATTCGGGAGCAATGATGTTGTTCGAGAGTGTGACCAAAGACCTCCCAAGAATGCCAAGAACCGCCCCAAAGATGCAAGCGACACCACAGAACATATAGAGGGGGTAGAGCGCAGCAGCTACGTTGGAAATAATCGTGTATGGGGTGTAGACTGTGGCGTCTAATACAATATGGAAGACGAGTATAACCGGAGCAAGTAGGCGGGATATAAGGGGCACGAAGATGAGTAACGGAGTGGCAAGCGCGACCACAACTCGTAAGGCTTGAGACAAGAAAGTGCGCAGAAGGCTGAATGTCGCACGAAGTATGGGAATGATCTGCGTGATAGGCGGTTGTGTACTGAGCTGCCCCGTTGCTGTCGGCAGCAAAGACGCGGTCGCAGTGATGGTGGACGTCATGTTGGAAAACCGTTCAGCTTCGGTTCAGCTATCAGCGGTTGAATTGTCGTCTCTGGGAGCTCGTGAAACGTATGTGCGCTGCGACTGGGTCAGATCTACATTCATGTAGAGAGCCGCGTGAAATTCAGTGCACAAGACAAAGCCATCTACAGTCAGGCGCACCTAAAGTTTTGAAGGTCTGTGCAGGGTTTGAGAGTTTACAACTTGAATATTGAATATGTGAATGAAAATTTCACGCTCGACCGACGGCCGTTGAGAGCGTTCAATGATCTCGACCAATTGCAAGGTTTAAGGGCTGCCGCTCAATTGAATGATTCATTCAGTTCGGGATCCGAGTACCGCTAAGCGTCGCCAAACCTGTCCTAAACGGGATTAGTACTTAAACCTTACGTGGTGTAAGTATTTGTCCGACCATAAATTGAACTCAGCGGCATTAAATGGACCCATATATATATTCTTAGCATATACAGTCCAGCTGGCAGACCTGGTCTCATATTCGAGCTAGATCCTATCGGTACCCCCGCGGTAGCATATATATTAATATGTTCTTGATTATCCTGGGAGAAAAAATGTAGTGATAGGTGACACATTTGGATCCGAAATTTGAATGATGTTTTTATGTAAGGTCGCCAGGCCTCGTGTATGCCAGTTTGCTATCGAGAGGGTAAATTTGATTAGGATGTTACCACACTCACCTGGCTCCAGGACCAGGCACACATCCTATGATACACCCTTATCTACGCCAACGATGCGCCAAGCTTTAGCGTGCGCATGGGGGGACAACATAAAATAGGCGAACCAGCTTCCCCAATAGTCCGACTTGCAAGCGCCGGATTCCAGCTTCTTCCTCAGTCCGCAGTTCGGCTACGCCCTCACGTCTTCTCAAGATGAGTTTGGAATCCTCCGGTGTACTCAAGGACCAGAATCATCATGCAGGAGTTTCTTTGTCGACCAAGGATGTCGACACTGGTGCTCAGCTCGTCTCTGGGTTAACTTCAATTCTTCATCCCGATGAGGCTTTGAGAATAAGGTGCGTTGTAAAACTGCATGCTCATCAACATCATTCGATTTCGTTTCAGGAGGAAGATCGATAAACATATCATGCCTATGATGTGTAGTGAGTCAATTGCTGTATTCAGTTGTTCGAATCGGTAGTGATCGTATCTGATAATCACCATACAGTTCTTTACTGGTAGGTTGACTGTATTCACCACGAATCAGTGCTCACTCGCGCAGGGTCCAATTCATGGACAAGACAACCTTGGGGTGAAGCGGCCATCCTTGGAATTGAGTAAGGACTGCGTCTTGAGAATAGCCAACCCAGTACTGACACCGTGTGTTATCAGGCAGGCTACGAACCTGACTACGAATGAGTAAGCCGTTCTTATCTTGGAGTTGAAGTTTAAGCCTGAAGCTAAGCTATCTTCAGGTACAATTGGTGAGAAGATATGCACTACTCGATTTTCTATGTGCCTTACCGTATCTTCCAGGCTTGGCACAGTGTTCTACCTCAGTTATCTTGTCTTCGAGTATCCCCAGAACCTTGCCCTTCAAAGATTCCCGGTCGGGAAATGGATGAGGTAGGCTTCAAAGCATCATCAATTGAAATTTCAATGAAGCATGTGTCAGTATCAATATCTTCGTCTGGGCAATCGCACTGGCATGTCACGCAGCATGCAAAAACTTTGCTGGGCTTCTTGTTGTGCGCCTGTTGCTAGGTGTATGTGAGGGGTCGATCACTGCTGGATTCTTGATTGTTAGCTCCATGTTCTACACGCGGACGGAACAGACCTTACGGGTTGGTTATTGGTGTAAGTTCCATTTCGCAAATGATCGGCAAGTCAACTAATTAAACCCGTGGGGGCCTAGTTCTGATGAATGGTACTGGTGCGCTTACAAAATTGCAATACTCGATGTTGCCGCCTAAGCCAGCAACTCTCTAGCACAAATCATCTCTGGTTTCATCAGCTTCGGTACTTTGCACATCAATACCACAGGGTTTGAACCGTGGCAATGGTTGGGCATTCCCTTTTAGTACTCATACTCTGTCTGATAGACCGCAGGCTTATGATTATCACTGGATTGATTACAATGATCCTTGCCATCTCATTCTGGTGAGTACATGCAGGTTTCTAGTGCCTTGACCCTTTAATTAAGACATCACCGCCGGATAAAGGTTCTTCTTCCCTGACTCGCCTACGAACGCCTGGTTCCTCACTCCTGACGAACGGGCGAAAGCTGTGCAACGAATCAAAGTACGTCTGTCAAACGAAATGAAATGAGCTCTTATCTTACAATCAGCGCAGGAAAACCAAACAGGTGTAGAGAACAAACGATTCAAGAAGGAGCAGTACGTATTAGATACAATTGTGATATTTCATGACTCACATACTACACATCTCTAGGATGATCGAAGCCCTAACTGACCCTAAGACATGGCTCTTCGCCCTCTTCTCGGCTTTGGACAATGTGCCTAACTCATTGACAAACCAGCAAACACTCATCCTCGCTTCGTTCGGATTCAACGCTCTACAGACGACTCTGTTGTCCTGTGTTCCTGGTGTCATTGAAATCTTGACAATCTTTACTGGTGTTCGGCTCGCTGTACGACGGCCCAATTCCAGAGCATATGTTGGTGCTATGTACTTCGTCCCGTCGTGGCTCGGCATCTTGTTGGTCAACCTACTTCCTTGGTCGAATCAGGTATGTGACGTGACTTAATATCTAGTTGTCCTTTATATCACTCATTACACGACATTAGACTGGACTTCTTATCGGCCAGTTTCTGAGTACGTTCGATACCTAGAGTGTGTTTGTATACTCATTGCTCCACAGCTGGGTGCAGCGTACCTGGGTTCGTGCTATCGTTGTCATGGCTTAATAGTGTGACTGCTGGCCATACGAAGAAGGTAGGTGCTCTGCAACTTATGGAAGTCGCTCCTCAAGTCAAAACCAACCTGCAGGTTGTTACTAACGCCATTATGCTCTCGGCGTACTGCATTGGCAATGCAGCCGGCCCCTTCATGTGGAAGACACAATACAAGCCGCGGTAGGTTATTCTTCGAGTGATTCTAGGAAGGAAGCAATCATGATTCATGTCCAGTAACCACGTTCCATGGGCTGTGATCGGTGCATGTTACGTCATCTGCCCGGTACTTCTCCTTGTCATCCGTGTCGTTCTCGCCCGAGAGAACAAAATCCGTGACGCTGAGCCTGTTGACGACGAGGAAGAATATGTTATCGAGAAAATCACTGAGGATGGGAAGCGTGTAGAAGTTAAGGTCGACAAGGTGGGTTCTTCGAATCAATGTTTGCTGTTTGTATACAAAACTGATACCCTGTCTGCACTAGGAATTCCTGGATTTGACAGATAGGCAAAACAGGGACTTCAGATACGTTTTGTAACATTAAGCATGCATGATCCCTCTGCACATTCATTTGTTAGTATAAACATGTTTTCTTATTCATGTCGCCAATTCATCATACTCATTGATGACACGACCTAGGTGGTATCATAACATTGCACCCTTACGTACATATCAATTACAAGAAACTGCGCCCACTCCGATTCCACGTATTGTGTCCACCTGAGGTCAGGATTGGTTTCAAGCGGTTATCTCGGGGACAAAAACACCCGGGCTCAACCTAGTATATACCACAAGCCTCAAAGTTCAATGATGTTTCAAGATGCCAACGCAGAGCTTCTGCAGGGCTGTAGACCGCAACGAATTGATCTAGCGCTTGTCCGAGGATGACTAATTTAGCACGTATAAGTATAGGGTCACCGCGGGCCACCCTTGATCGCATAAAGGGACATTTCCATGCGCCAACGAGCCTATCAGGATTCAGTACACGGACATTCGACATAACAACGATAGGTCGTCGTTGCGAGATCCGCACGTGCGCGTGAGGGTTATTCTTATCGTCATTAGTACGCCCAGTGGCGCCGACATGTGTCGACGATCATAGCGGACGGGATATATCATACGCACGATAACCATATCGATAGTACGTGTACAGATCGATGAGCGCAGGCTAATCATAACTCTTGCAGAGTTGGCGCCAGCTAAATATGGATGACGTGGACTTGTCGTGGAGTGCATGCATATGGTTCACTGGTCAGCCGAGGGCAACATTGGTCGATACCACAAATAGTACTGCCAGCTAGAGGCGGCCTATTAGAAATTTCACCTCGACGTTTCGTACGACGATGCTAGGATGATCATTGCCCCAGGAATTCGCCTCAACATGGACTGTTGAAGATAAATATTGTATTTGCTCTTAGTCCGGTTCTGCCTCTCGTCATAGCTTTCTTGAATCCTGCCTGCTCAGTTCACACCTCGACAAGTCATCTATCGGAAGGATCTTCTGTCATTTATCACAGCATTTTGGGCCTCTCCAACATGCACACTCGGTCACCTTTCGCGCTTTCCCCAAGCCGCACGCTCTAGCAAGAACACTTTCCGGTTTTCTACTTTGTCGGAGCGTAGGATGGACATATCCCCAGTTGTTCAGCCACTGGGCGTTATATGAGACATCAAGCAGCATAGGTCCTACAGGCATACCTTCATAATGTATGGTGCTTGGCCATGGACAATTTCTCGGCTTCAGAAGTATCGCAGTGATACTATGAATTACTGGCGATAATATGCTCGTGTTTGACCCTGTGGCTGCTCGGACAGTTGGCGCCTATCCTCTGCAATGTTATGGCCCTGTTCAGGCCACGTGTGAATAACATGATCTCTACAATACCATTCCCTACCACCATATGGCGAGGAACACGCGACGGTTGCGCCGCGGCCACGGTCATACGGACTGCAGGTGCTTTTCTTAAGTGCTCCCCATCATGTCATCCCACCATAGTCTCGGACCAGGATCTTATTACACACAGTGTCATCCTTCTCCTCAGTGGAACACAAGCCCTTTTTAGAGATTCTTATTCTCTCCTATCCCTGTCTGAATGGCATGGCAGCTTCCTCGCAAACCATCTCCTTGTATCTTCCTTATACCGACTCCGGCAACAGTACTAGTGCTCTGTGTTCACACATTCCACAGTACATGTGTCATTTACTCATGCGAGGAGCATTCAAGTTATGCTCAGACACCTATTACATCCTAGACACAGATATACATATGGACTTGTATTCAGGTCAGATGATTTACGTGTTGTAGTTTACCTATAGAATTAATGATGTAGACGGTCTATGGTCAATACGTCTATATACTATAGAAGTCCACACTATACGACTTGTAATTTCATACTAATCCGATATTAGTCTTGATGCTGTTCGTCCACTAACTAATGAAGATTTCCAAGCTTGACCGACCAATATCGTTTGGTGCATATATATGCGTACATGTAGTTATCGACGCGTATGCAGTTATGAAGTCTCTGGAAACCATGGCCGAGGTTACAGTTTCCTTTGAAACGCCCAGACTGAACACATGTTTGGAGGAGAAACAATGACGTTTGCGACCAGTATCGTCTCTGAGCGATAATTCCGCATTTGGCAAATTTACCCCGCTATGTATCGTTCAAGTTGCTCTGTTAAATGTCAGCCGCTTGCCGCCTGTGGTATATAAACTCCCTTGGTCCTGCTTCATCCCCTTCATCCGCTCTTTCCTCTACCCGTTCATCTTCACATAGCTTTCGACCTCCTCATCCCATGCCGGATGTTTGACTAAGGTATGTGACTGTGAGGTACCTGGTACATGCAGTGGCGTTGGCATCCTGACACTCTCGTCCTTTTCGCCCCACCCCTGCCCTTGATCTTCCACGCTCAGCACCATAGAGTATGTCACGGCGTCCCATTCACTGTCTATATTACAGACGACTAACATTTTGTTTTCCTCATTGCACCCAGGGTCCGGCGTGAAACATTCACAGGACGCAACAGCTGCTAGTATGTCTTATCCGCCACACCTGCCAGCCTCACCACTGACGCTGCTTTCCTGTCCACGCCTAGGTTTCTACAGCGATCTTTTTAATGGACATCAAAATTTAATGTTCAACACTCGAGGTGCTGTCCACCATGAGCGTTGTTCGCGGCGTGGACCGTGACAGCACCGGGACAGGACAGCATCGGGACTTTGTGGGTGGCTCGGGACGTGGAACTTGGGTCCCCTGTTAATGAAACTGATGATGCCCGCCGAGCTCAGTCTCCGCGTCGGGTTGAAGTTGCAGGTGTTTGGCTGACGTTCCACCCTGCTTGCTCCCTCAGAGTCGCCGGGTCCGGTCGTGGCACATTGCCATTATTACGAAGTCTGCTTCCTCGTCAACATGCTCACGAGCAGAGATTGACAGCGCGATTAAACCCACCCCGTTGCAAAATTAACACCGACTAACGCCACATAATCTGGACCTGGACAACGAGAATGACCACGACTATGTGAGGATGTCATTAACCGGCGAAGTTCCTTGTACTCGTCCTTTGAGGCGTTGATTTCTCTGGATCTCCGAGTCATCAGTCGTTGCTGCACGCAGTGCGCACATAATTTTTTCCATCCCCGTCCTCTTTGTGAGCGACACTTTCTGACCTCCGTTTTTTCTCTAACCTGGAACTCCGGTAATTCGACGGTGAGTCTGTCTCTGATGTCTGTTGAAATATTACTTATACCGTCTCCTTCTCAGGCCGTGACAGTCGTTTCCATCTGTTGACAGGCTACTTGAAAAGTAATCCCTCCTGACCGCCCTTCTCGGCCTGGCCTGAGGTGCTGAAACGTCAAAGCCGCAGCCGACTCAACTGCCTCTGCTGACCTCCACTTATAATTGGAAATCGTGTCTTCTCGGTTCGCAATGGAACATTCCCGGTACGTTGTTTCCTGATGGACAGAAACTGTTAGTATGTGTACGATGGAGTCACTGATTCTTTCCTCCGTTTACTAACAGTTTGCCTGCTTTAGCCAATCCTTCATTCTGCCCTGCACTATTTCTTCTTCGCTCGGGATTTACGGACAATTTGTTAACTAGTGATATGTATTTCTTGTGATGTCTTTGCGTAACTTGCTTGTTGTGAGACAGATGATTATCGGGTGGAGCTCAGAGCTTAGTGGTTGCTGCATTAACTTCGACCAATAAACGCGGCATTAAAATGTGAAAAATCGTACATCAAGATGAACCAAAAGAACTGTCTCTCATCTTGGCCACCGCTCTCAACGCCTTTTGTATATCCCACTCTGTCGGAGCCTCCTCCCCGACCCACTCAGTCATCCACCTAACTAGCCGCCCATATTCACTCTCCCCTTTATTTCGTCGTTCTGCCCACTCCTCAAACAACGGACCGCGCAAGGACACTTCAGCCCAGAACACGAGCGCAATGGACAATGTCTTCCGCGAGGGATGTATCTGCAGCGCGCGCATCCATGCGAGTGCAAGCGAAATCTCTGACGCGTGCGCGGTGAAACCCAGGAGCTGGATATAGGCTGAGAAGGTCAGGTCGGTGGGTACGATAGATAGATAGGGATGGTGTGGCT
>NW_024540466.1:0-72193 GCF_016647625.1 Suillus subalutaceus | reverse complement strand
AACATGCCAAAGCACGAGGATGGCCAATATCATCACCTAGACCGTCTCAGATCGAGTCCTCCAAATGGAGGCTGAGTTGAATCTCATGACCGATAAGAACACAAGGCGCTACAGTTTTTTCAACGCATGTTTCTTGAAGATCTTTCTTCTTCCACAGGTCTGCAAAGTTGACTCCGCCGAACGAGAATTTTCCAAGCTGGCCATCACTAGCAGACAGCGCATACCGGCAATGGTTACAAATCACGCTCGTCCTGATAGTGAGTTACTCTTTGCGTCGTGACATCACCCTGCATTAATGACATCTTGTTAGCTATGGGGAGAAAGGAAAAGCGATAATCCCTGCGATATTTCCATGTTCGACCATGAACAGATTTCCAACGAGGCCTTCGCTCCCCTTGACTTCAAGGTCTATATCGAATACTACCTCATACCTTGGGTCGCTATTCACTTAAATATCGAAGGACCTTGAATGCAGTCTAGAAGAGGCATATGAAGATGATTGCTAGCGCTGATTCAGGTTTTTTCTTTGCATCCAATGACCGAAGAAGACTCACGCATTGAAAGAATTACATGCCAACACTGTGTAATGGCTGCCGAGAACGGGTTGAGAAGGTCGAGCACTTCCGCAAGGAGATGAATGATGAAATCGAGAGGGAAGGAGGAACAGAGGATGCATGACGATTTAGCTGCAAAGATTGCTGCCAATGTGTAGTATCATGTTTTGCGTTCGGTCATGGGCTCAAATGATCATCTAGCAGTGCGCACGCAAGTGGTATGTCCTTTCTCGATGCTTACACTGACATTGTCTTGTTCACTTTAGCTCATATTCGTGTCATTAACATTAGCCTGTTGCTTCCAAATCGCAACCAACAGCGGGTCCTTCAAAATTTCCTGGATCATATGATGATGCAGCATATGAAGACGACGACGAATCAGAGCTCTCTGAACTGGTGCGCTCTTGAACTTTATTTCACACCAACTTTCCCCTTGAATTCCTTCCTCGCTTAGCCCCCCCTTGGCAGCACTATGCTCGTGTTCCCGCGGTCTGTTAGACCCGCTTTCTATGTGATGGGAAAGCAGTCTGTGAGACCACCCTCTCCAGAGGGTCTCCCACTCTATTCCGCCAGAGGTTTCAGAGTATCCTCCAGGACCTCGCAATGAAGACCTCCATACTGGTTGGAGGGCTGTCTTACATTGCAATGGAGGGTCATGTGTGAAGTTCGGGAGGTTCGGGAGGCCTCTAGCTTTCGTCGAGGGTCTCTGACAGTCTCTGACATTCCTTATGTTATTTGATCCTTTGGTGCCTACTATGTTATTTTTATTCAAGTCATATGTTATTTCAATTATCTCGTACTTTCTTCATGTTTTAATCTACTTGTTGTGATGTTCTGATTAACGGAAACATCAGATCCGGGCAAGCATATTAATGATCTCGGAGGCAACAGCAGGCTTGGAGGAGCCGCTATACTGATATTGACAAAAACGAGTTACAAAGATATCAATGTAGGTGGGGTAGGGTATACACGCGGGTACGAGACAGGGCCAATGAGACTAAACAGACGACGAATGCAGGCACGAGCGACACATGATGCGAAAAGAGCAGATCAACTAAAAACGTCCAAAAACACTTGAGCAGCGAATGTAGGCATGAGCGGCACATGAGGTGAAAAGAGAAAATCAACGACAAACATCACAAAACGCTTGAGGAGCAAGGAGGACATTAAGTAGCGGGAGGAGGCCTTGGGGGATTGGGCAGATCGCGACGGAATGCTCGTGGTATAGCATCATAGTCCAAATGAGCACCTTCATCCCATCTCGAATCCTGAAATCTCCTACCGGGGCCTTGAGGGTATCCTTCCTCGCGGTAACTCCCTCCACCAACTCGACGACTATGATAGGGAGATAGTGATTGCCCACGCTCATCGAGGTCATTGTGCCGGGACCTGTATCCACCTTCATGAGTATAGCCTAAGTCACCCCCAGGACCGTACCGGGTCGGGTAGGCACGTTCGCGCTCACTAGGACCATAGTTACCATGAAAATCGGACACAGGTGAGCTGTCTCGAGTATTCAAGTCACTTTCCATACGAATATCGCCAGATCCATAAGGATCTTGAGGTGGACCATAGCGGGGATTGCGATGGTAGAATGCGTCACGGGGGTGAAGAGTGCCACGGTCGAGGCCACGCGCAGGTTCATGGGAGTACCCTCGGGTGTAAGGATAACGAGGATCAACATCCCAAGGATTGCGAAGGCCATCACGAGGGTCACGTACGGCCTCATGATGGTTGCGTGTAGGGTCGCGAACAGCACTTCGAGCATCTTCATGAGGTTCACGACCATCTCGAGGGTGACGGGGAGGCTCACGACCATCTCGAGGGTCACGGAGAGGCTCATGATCATCTCGAGGGTCACGGACAAGGTCGCGTGGAGGGTCGTGATCATCTCGAGGGTCACGGACAAGGTCGCGTGGAGCGCGTGGAGGGTCATGATCATCTCGAGGGTCACGGACAAGGTCGCGTGGAGGGTCATGGAGAGCGTTGCGCAGTGGGCTGTCACGAGGGGCATCATGGGGGAGGTTATCATGTGGACGCTCGTCCTGAGTCTTGTGAGGAGTGAGGGGACGAGGGTGGTTGGAGTCACGAAGAGGCTGCTGGTCGGGAATATTGGGGGCCGCTGCATTCAATGGGGCGGTTGGGGGTAGTTCTTCCTTATCTCCTACTACTTCATCCTTCGTCTGTGCAGACTTCTCCTCCAAAGGATCAGACTGGATGTTAGCTGAACCAGTGGCTTCGGGGATGACGCCCGTTGTGGTTGCAGAATTAGCCTTCACGCTGTTGTCGACGTCAGACTCAGAGTCCGAGTTCCCGTACACCATACGCAGGCCACGATTCATCACCACCCGAGAGCCCTTGGTGACTGGGCGTGGTTTAACATGTTCTAGAGCATGTAAATTAAATCACTTGAATCAATGAAGTTAAGAATGAAATGTACCCTTTTTAGACTCATCAGAAGGTCCGTCTCGAAGGCGCATTGCTTTACCAGCATTAACTATCAAGCTTTCAGCAAACAGTAAGGCGGATGCACATGGTACTCACTATGTTCTGGTGATGGAGGTCCATCGGTCGACGATCCCACTGTTAATGGGGATAGTGGACCGCCTTTCGCAGGGAAAGTAGTTGAGGTTGGCAAGGGAGGCGGAGGTGCCTTGGATTGCACATTATTCTTACCTCGCCCAACTTTCTTCCCCACTTTTGAAGCGTTAGTCTTTTCAATCGACGGGGCAATCTTCTTTGACGCACGCGATGTATTCGCGGACTTGAGCTTCCTCTTCTTTCCACGTCCTGCTTCTTCATACTCAGAGTCGGGCTCTCCCACAGGATTCTCTTCGGTAGACGTAACTTCGATAACCTCACTCGGAGTTCCAGATGGCATGGGAACGGCTTTGGAAGGACGCGGCAGTGGTAAAGGAAGTCGAACAACCTTGAAAGGGCGTGAGGGTGGAGGTACAACTTCGACTCGCATTTTGTAGTTAGGCTTTCGCACGTTCACTTGAGGTAGGGGCTCGAGCGCAGAAGTTCCAACTGCATCATTGACACTTACACCCTCCAATGATTCATCATCAGAGGGTTCATCTTCGGAGGGTGGTATAGGGTGCTTGGGTGCTTTAAACACCCTTCTTGACCTTCGTAGTTGCTGTGCTGGGCTTGAGGCGACGAAGACCATTGTGATCAGTATGGCCGTCAAGGAACAACCGTCGCGCGCCATGATGGGGCCATTCAGAAGGAGGTGCCTCGCCCTCGATTATGGGCTTCTCTGAAGCTATTGCAGCCGCTATATATCGTGTAAGTATGACATTGTTACCCATAATATGATACGTACCTCGATCGTCGTCGGGGAAATTTGATGATGCGCATAGTGCCTGCCTTCAACGAATCGACAAGCGCAGCGATCTCCTTATACATCAGCGCCCCAATGCCTTTGTTTAATGCATGTTTACTGTGAGCTTCACCGGGAAATAGGCACTTGTGTGCAGGATATCCTTGGATGCTGAGATTGGCTTCCACGAGTGCGGCTGGCATGAGCTTCCAAGGGAAAATCTTTCCGCCGTGTATTTTGCAGCCAAATTTGGCTGGTGCGATGCAGGATATATCAGTCTAAATGAAGATGAGTGGCAATGGTCGCACATACCAGCTTGCCTGGTGATTTCCTGCTTCACGAATTTCAAGTTATCCTCCCGTCCTCCCTCCACAACATCAGAAGCCTGGTCTATGTCGTGGGTAACGGTCGGTGTCTGTTTTTGATGGCTATCGTCCCCGGTTTCTGGAAAGGCATCATCAACTGCAGATAGCGATGTGGTGTTACTGGTTAGGGCTATGTAAGCATCATGTAGCATGAACATAAATGTACTTACTACACGTGGGCCTTTAAATGACCGATGATCATGTCATCGCTGGCACGGCATCGCATTTCCCCAGAACTACGAGTTACTGAGTACATGTTGACGTTGAAGGTGAAAATGAGCTTACCCCACCAGCACCAGGTGTGTTGTAAGAATGACCAAGCGAACCGTCTTCATTAACCACTTTACCACATAATACAAACGGCTGCTTCAAATCCAAATCTAGCGGAGCCGGACTCGAGCTATAACATATGTTAGACAATGTTGTCACTTCGGCAGAGATTACGCACGATGCTCGTCACACTCCGATAGTGTTTTTGGAATGCTTGTCCGCGCTGGGCAATAGTTTGGGGAGACGAGCTCAGGAGAGCTACTTCCTCATGCTTCGATAGGATGTCTTGATAGGTGTCGGGAAAGGTGTCCTTGAATTTCTCGTAGCATTTTCTTCTTCGCAATGTTGCACCTATGAAGAATATAAGCATGCAGCATCATGCCGTAGTTTCATATGAACTTACTAGGTGTCCCACTGCCTTCTGATTTCTCTTTTTCACAGCGGCCGAGCTCCTCCTGCAAGTGGTCCTTGAAGTAATTGGCGTACAGATTCCAGTAATTAGTGCCGTTCACACTGCGTCCTCGAGACTTCAGGTATAAATTGATTAGTTGAGTCATGGGGGAGGGCGGTGGACGCTGCAAGCTCAAGAAAGTGACGCTCAATGCCCACAAACCCAGTGTCGAGTGCTGCGTTCATATCTGCTGACCTGCGGCCAGTTACCGCTTGATCCTCCTGGTGCATTCTCGGCTCACTCTCTTCAGGGAACCGAACGCGGTAGGTGGTGGCCGGAGAATAGTGACCTAGGTCCAACTTTGGACTAGGATCTCTTGTCGAGGCAAGGAGTGCATTATCAGTGGAAGCAGAGGCACCAGGAGTCTTACCGCCACCATCCTTGAGTGGTGTTGGCGGGATGATGTTTGTGGCTGGAATAGGATGGGCATGATCTTGAGGCGGTACATATGGTGCAGGATGCAGGGTGAATGGTGAGTTCTGCATCAATCCCGAAGACGGTTGGCCTGCTGGATCCAGCGAACATCCGCGAGACATGAGAGGCTGACCAGATGAACTGGCGGGAAAATGAAAAGGCGTGTGTGAAGGCAGAGGTGCAAGGTGGGTTGTGTTCTGCGCATTGGTAGTTTTACCGTCTTGCACGTTGGTCACAGACGGTGCAGGCCACAGCGACTTGTCGCCCCGCTCCAGCCATGCCTAGAGCTTGATCTCCGAGTAATCCAGCCGTGAAAGTATCAGGCTGCATCATTCCGAAATCACCAGATGGGTTTTGCTGCATCCAAGGAGACTGCTGGTCCATAGGGCCGTAAAACAAATCCTGCAGTTGTGCAGGACCTTGTAGTGGAGGAAAGGGTGAGTTGTGCCGACTGTAAGCCACGTTCAGCGTAAGCGATGACGTATCGCTTGTTGAAGTTGAAGCACCGTCCTGCACCACGTGGTGGAATGGACCAACGGAAAGCTGAACGTCGTTAGAGGTATTTTGATAGGCCTGGCGTCGGGCAGAGGCGTCCTTGACAATACCGACGTCCCGCACTGTGGCCTTGAGTCTGGTCCTCAGCCGTGAGGGAGTCAACTCGGCAGGCGGTGCTTCATATCGACGACCTCCGCCAAACTGTTCCTCAACATAGTCGAAGGATGCAGGGGATGAGCCCATGTAGCTTGGACCAGGAGATGGCTGTTGGTCGACACCAGAAGGCATTTCTGGCTTTTGTTGCGTCATGTCTGCAGTTAAGATGTCAATGACAGAGCAATATTTGGTACGTGGGCATGCGTACCTATATACAACAGGCGATGGCGAGAATATATCGGAGTGAGAAGTTTGAAACCTGATCTCCAGCGCATCGTAAGTATAGACATCATACTGACACAAGAGGGTGTCGCTTACCAGATCGGGGGTATGTTCAACGAGGGTAACGTCGAGGTGGTCTGTCTGTTGAGCGGATCGCGTAAAATACTAAAATTGAGGGCAGCATGCGCATAGGCATCATTCCAAGTAGTAACACGAAAGAATGTTGCTTACCAGAACAGAGGGACGTTCAACGAGGGTAACGTTGAGGAGATCTGTTTTTTGGGCGAATTGTACAAGATGCTAAATAAAATTGAGGGGAATACTGGAGGCGAAAGAAAACGTACCCCAAGGGCTCATACTTAAGACGCATAACCACAGCGTTGCTTGGTGGAAGGACCATCGGTTCATTAAGACTAAAAAGAGATAGATGAGCATTGATAGAGAGGCTACATATGAGATACGAATTGATTTTACAAAGGCTCTGTGGAGGGTCAGAGAGCTACACTCACAATATCGTGCCTCTTGCGGCGAGGCTCCAAGGAGGGTTCCGTACAAATCACTAATGGTGTTAACGAGACTCAATCAGATTGAAAATAAAACTAGTACTGAGTTTGAAACGTACTAATGGAGTCACAGACTCACAGCCACCCAACGTACTGCCAACTGATGCGGAAACAATGGTAAGATGTAGGTGAGAGTGCGGTGGTTGAACGAAACTTACTTACAAATAGCCGTCATCCCACCAACGCAATCAGACGAGCAAATTTTCCTTTTTGGTCAGACCGCGTGAAAAATTTGGCCAGCGGCGAGCGCCCAGCGCCCTCACTTAATTACTCCCGCAAACAGCCTCATGCATGCTGCATCTGTGATTAATCATCGAAGGCCATGCATGATCTTATCTGCGATAGTTGCGTACCACGACCTCTCGCTTCGTGAGCATCGAGTCTTTGCGGATGCCCTCAAGAACAACCTGCTCACCATCAAGACCATCACCAAACAAGGTGCCCTCGCAAATCTTGTGGCCTCCCGCAGCCGTGTCATCATCGAGGAAGCACCTGCACCTCATTCCGACCACACCCATGGGTGGCGCTGGTATGCGAATGGTCGATGTGATCGGCTGGGTCTTCCTCGCCTCAAAGTCAACCACAGCTCTCCTGAGACATCTCCTGGGTCATCTCCTGAGCCACCTTCTGCACAATGTCCAGCTCCTGGGCCATTGTCTTGTGGACGAAATCCTGCATCATCTCTTGCATGGTGCCGGCCTGCTCGTGGGCCGCTATCTGGTGCACGCGCTCCTGTAGTGGCTCACGCAATGTGTCACCGGCAGAAACTCAAGATGTTCGTTGAGGTCCCACTCCCCCCACCCTCCTGGAGGTCGAGTTTCAATCCAGGACGAGACCTGTCACTGGTAGGTAGCGTCCAGGAGCTCATTCCGCAGATAACCTGCATTGGGCAAGGTTCGCAGAGTTCTGATGGGACTGCTCGTGGGGAAGATGAAGCCGAGGCAGAGGTGGATGAGCTTCTGGCGTCCCTTTGAAGTAAAGTGGGGCTGAGAGATGTCACGCTTGGGGTTATGTAGTGCTAGAATCTTCTTTTTGCCATTGCTCACTTGTTTGGATTTTGATACGTACATTGTGAGCGGTGTCGTTTAAGACATGGAGGTATAAAAGAAGATTGAACGTTTGAACCGTGCTAAGATCCTTCATAAACATGAGGCAATTGTGAGCCAATGAGATTGAAGATACCAATAGTGCTGAACTTGAAAGACATATGTAGAGGCATTGACCACTTATCACGCTGTCTGGACTAGCCTCGTCGACGCTAGCAACACGCCCCATCATGCTCATACAAAGATTTTGACAAGAACTTCATTGTGGATGGCCATATCACATTTCAACAGGTAACTAGGTGGTACAGCAGCGAGATGTTCATATCAACTTTGGTTGACTTTGACTATTTGTCCAATCACTAACCTCACCATGGGCCGCCGAGCTAAGTACCTCACATCGGAAGAAAAACTAGCAGCTGCTCGTCAACATACGGAATCATATTTACAGTCAAAACGGTAGGTATCATTCAGTGACTTGTTATTGCAACGTTGTTGATATGTTTGGCAGAGGCAAGATCATTCGACAGGCTCAGAATGCTCGTGCCTACGCCAAACGTCATGGTCGACGCGGACCTCATACAACTCCTAGGGCCCTGCACAACCCTCTACCGTCTTCAATCTCACAGTTTGCCAATCCTCCTCTTCCCAAATCATTTCTCTTTCACCAATCGCTCCATGGTTCTGACTTGATCGATGTTTCGGATCTCTCCCAGTGGGATAAAGCCCCGCCTTACAATTCTCTGCCTCCACCCGACTCACCCGAAGAACAGCGTTTTACACAGAATCTCTTTGACGTGATGCACGGACATAATTTGCGTGTGGATAGGGAATCTCGCGCTCATCGTCAAGCTGTGTATGATGCAGGAGGGGCGTCTGAAGTTTTGGAGGAGCTTCGAGACGCACAGAAGAGGTTGCTTGCAGGCTGGGATGACCTGAATGCTCGTATCGCTAACAACCTACAGGTATGTGGAAGACACAAGCTTATGGCTGAGTGCTACCGCCATGGTGTCGCGCGGAGGATCTTAACTTACCAGAGGGAGGTTGATTTGCTAGTTACTGGGCAGAATCCATATTGTCTTAGTCCATAATACCTGTTATTGTACTACTCTACTTCGAATCATGCCTGTAAACTGGTAATGCAAGAACCATAGTCCGCAGATAGTATCGTAGATCGTCCATGTCCTGCTCTCGTACTCCTGTAATATGTTTGCCGCGTACAATAGCAAAAATTGTCGCCAAAACCCATACACCACAGTCGAAATCATTGTTCTGAAGACGTTGGACCTAAAACAACACGAAGTGGTCGGCAAAGTTGTGAAAAATGGAGGATGAAACTCACGTTCAAAGGTCGAGCAACCCAGCCTTCAAGGTCAATATTAACACGATATTCGTGTTGGCGCGCAATAGCAAGGAACCGAACAATTAATCTCATTATATCCTTTCATTAAGATCCGATCAGTCAAACGCAAACGCATGATTTAAATTGAACCCACTTCGACGTCCTTTTGCCAAGGCTGCCTGTCACCTAGGCTATCAAAAAGATGAAGTTCTTTTGTGGACAGCCGGATGACACATAGCACCCAGTGCCCAATGCCCGACGGACGATGAATAGGAAGTACCCATATATCCTTTTCCCAATAACGAACCCATGATGTATTGCGCCAAATGACATTGTCTGGCGCATTGTAACGAATACGGGGAAGATCGTGGGTTGAGAGGATGGCGCATTGTGCACCCGATGTCCTGAGTTGAGAGTGCCAGAGAAGTATGGCACAACTGTTGATGCATACATCATTCAGGCGTGCTGTAGGAGAACTAAGGAAACCGATGTCCCTAGGGTCAAATATCTGATACGGGATTCCATCCGAGCTAGGTTGTACTCGGGAGACAATTTTGCCTGATATGAGAATGCCGCGCTCACGCAATGGAACATTAAAATCATCCGCAAGAAGATTCTAGTATGATACATCAGTGCCGTATTCCTGACAGTAAATGTCAACCCACCTCAGGAAGTTCCCAATGAATGACGGCAGTAGCTTCGCGCACATGATCAGTTGAGTCATCATCATCATCATCCCACTCTACCGTGCCTATCTGACCCTCCAGAACGTCAGCAAGCGCTGTTTGTTCAGAATCAATGGGAGGAGGATGGTCAGGATCAGCAATGGAAAATTCATCCCCACCCTCGAGATCTGGCACTGCAGGTATGCCAGCATTGATGGCAAGAAGTGTCGTGCTGCGCGAGGTTCCCGAGAGGGTGGTAGCTACCTCCAGTGCATTGTTGACTAGGCTAGCGAAGCATGCCGGAGAAGCTAAGGAATTGGACCATCGAGATTGAAGTCGGACAAAATTAGCATGCCGTTGCTGTAATGGGACAGCAAACGGTTCATCTAAGTTAGATTACACATCAGCAAAAAGTTGCTAGAAGAATAGAATCCACTCCCTTTCTGGCAACCGAAGAGCGAGTTCGAGCGCTGCCAGCTCATCACCAAAGAAACGACAAAGATTATCAGCCTCAATGCTGAGGCGGATATGTTCTTCTTCACATCGATCCCGTTTGAGGAGTGCACGTATACCGTCCCTGATGCGTGAGTCCTCCAACCATCGGGGAACTTCTCCTACCGATGGTGTAATCCATACATCTTCCATTAATTTAGGGTCGTTGCGTAGTTCCGTAAGTTTCGTTGGAAGAGGGGAAGGCAGGGGAATCCCCCAACTCGGTTCGTAAAGGGAAGCTAACCGTTCACAGTAGGAGTTGAATTTTCGAATAGCGGTCATGAGGGCAGGTTGGCGCTTTGCTATAGCTTTGCGCGTATGCTGATGGAGCTTAGTGCCTGTAGGTAATTAAACAAAGTATACCACTGTAATTAACAATGGGGTTCGAACTCACCTAGAGCTTGTTGGGCGCCTCCAACGGCGCGGTCAAGTTTGTCCCACTCGAAGAAGCTTGCAACGGCACGTTTGCGAACATTAATTTTGAGGTCCCGCGCCATTAAAAGGGTACGAACAAAATCAAGATTGACCCCTTGAAGTTCAGGGAACCGATCATGAACGTTTAGAGATGAGTAAAGAGCCTCAACTTTGTCCATTAGCCGACTATGTCCCCTCTCCAGGCTCAGCAGAGCTTCGAATGTATCGTCAGAGGCCGATTCTTTTTCTAGCATTACTCTGGTAGTCTGTAGTGCTCTGTCCGATGCATCGAGATCTGCCTGGAGGGCCAACACGGTGTCCAGCTCTTTCTTGAGGCGAGATGGAGCGTCTTGGAGGACCGTTTATCAATACTAATGCACTATAATAAAATGAACTCACGAGCACGTATGGATAACTGTGAATGCCGTTGGTGGGACCACTGAGACCGTAACTCGTCGATAGGGATTTCGCATCGGTCTAGTACATCTTGTGCTGCAGACCCTTGTTCTTTGATGCCACGTCTAAGGCGACGTTTGATCCAATCACCGAGATCAGCGCGCATTTCGGACCCTATGGCTGCGGCTTGCCGATCAATCAGCCAGAGGCGACGTTGACGCTAAAGAAGGTTTCGCGTGAATAGGGTTATAATGAAATTGAGGCGGGACGCACGGAAGAGGTCCTCTCAATACCAATCAGGCGAACAAAGCGCGACCAAAGACGCTCGGTCCCCTTCCCCGTCGGACAGGCCAAGCCAACGCACATTCGTGGGTTATAAATGAGCTGACATGCCCACTCATGGCCGTAGGCATGCATTGCAGTCGTCGCAAAACGAAGTCGTGTGGTGATACTTTCAGGAAGGATATCATACTGGAGAGGTGTGAGCGAGCAATCTAAACGTTAGTGATAGCATACTTTTGCGAGGGATCGCGCCAGAACACATCCAACGTCATATAAAGCAACAACTGTTGCCTGGTGCGGGAGTAATGAAAACAAGTGTTGGAGGAGGGCTACAGAGTATTTCTGTTGTTCTCCAGGAGAATCGATGTTAGCGAAAAACAACGGGATATCATGGCGACAAATTAATGCCATAATACCTGTGTCATCGAAGTTATCCATCGCGGTCTTCTGCTTCTTGCCGTCAGCAGCCTCATAAGAAGTTTCACATTGGTCCACAGCCTCGTCAGGGATGAGGGAAGCATAAGTTCTTGGAGGATGCTTATGTAGGGCGTCTATCCGGCGGCCGATACCATCAACGAAGGTTTTTGGGATAAAGTATGTAGGGTCATAGAAGGGTGGACAATCGCCAGCTGCGCGTCGGTGGCGGTGATGGAAATTCCCATCCGTTGCAACATGAATATCGCCTCCATCGTCTGGGGATCTACCATAAAGTATGCCCCCGAAACAAGCAGGGCATCTTTGAACCAGAAGGGGCGCGCATCGACCTGGATGTAGGGTAGGAGAATGAATTTCAGGGACGTCAGATGTTGCTTGCAAGGTCATGATGCGGTCCCGGCTTTGTTGGAGAAGGGTCTCGAGTTGTTGTTCGACTTGGACTTGCAGTATGTCAAACCACTGGACAGCATAGCCGAGACCTCTGCGAAACGGGTCCTGGATAAGTCCGCCCTTCCAAAGCATGTTAGTAGTAATTTAAATACACAATTGAAACTTACTTGTGCGTCTGTCATCTGAAATCCCCGTCGAGAATAATGAGTCTTTAATGCTGATGCGAGAGCATTAATTGCATCACATGAACGCTCAAACAATGTGCGATAGAATGAAAGTAGATCCACAGACACAGCCATCCGAGGCTGTGATGGAGCGGTTGGGAATAGACCATGGTGGACCAGAACCTGCGGGAGACTGGAGCACGCGCAACTTAGTACATCTATAGATTCAAATCCTACACAAATGTCAACGCACACCTCCGAGTCTTTGTTGCATAATGATAGGCTTACGATCGAAGAATAAACAAACCAATGTGGTCTGTTTGGGTGAGCACGACGTTGTCTCACATGCAGATATGACTGGGCGGATGATCTCTAGAGTTTTGCCCTGGGTTCGTCCGAAATAGCGAAGTAAATGGTTGACGAGGGTTGGCACAAGTGCCGTCCAGGAATAATACAGTGAGTTGGTTGATTTATCTGGCAAATCCGTCGTTTGACTGGCGTGTCAATTGCCGGGGTGTCAAGACTTGGAGGTTCTAACATTCCGACGTCCTCGGAGTGAAGTGGGTGGGCATCATCAATGTTTATGTGTTGGGCGGTATCATTGCAGTCCCCAGCGTGAGCAAGGTCAGCAGAAAGTACTTGTGGGTCTGATTTTTTCACCTCGCGGCTTCATAAGTTGCTGCATTTCAGCTAGAAGTCGGCGACGCTTCGCCTCCGCACCCGGTATCTTGATCAATGTTTGTGTTTTCCGTTTGTCTCGAGCTTTCCTCGGGCTCACAAAGTGGTGGCCTAGCCCTGAAGATGTGAGCTGAGATTTGCGAGTGGGATGAGGTGTGGAGGACGACATTGTGGAGATAAGAGAAGGACATACCAGTATGAAGAAGTATCAACAAGGCTCCAACGCTAAGTTTGTGGAAAGCACGTGAGGGATGCGCTGGAGGTATGGGTCATATTTCTAGAGGTCTGCGAGAGGTGTCGTGAGAGGGTTTTTAGGTATTTTAGAGGCGCGAAGGGGTTCTGGGAGGGTGGAGCTAGAGGGACGCGAGGGAAGCGAGGTGGGCTAGGAGTAAGTGTTATTAATAGATGGGGGGAGGGTGGGTCTCAGAGACCACTTTCCCATAACATAGAAACCGGGTCTCTTGGACCCTTTATAGGCACCGAGAACTGATGCCTGAGGTGCATGGGCAGTGGGACACGAGGTCCTACAGAACAAGCATTTCCATCGCCGTTGTTTCCGAAATGTGATAATGAGCGCGCGGTTCTCCATCAATATTAACTGTGAGAAGTTCACAAGCTAGGCAATGACGGTCAGGCACATACGTGAGGGAAGTAGAAGATCTTCGAAGACGCACACACTTCGAACCACGCACAGCGTCCAGCCGTTGATTCGTCGAAGCCCGACTACTTACTCGATGATGATCCAGAAATCTACCGCAATCCAAATCGCAAACTGTTGGTCAAGTCTGCTTGATATCAACAAGCACGCATCACGGCGGGCTTCTTTTGGATAAACCTCTCCTACTGGTGCGCAAGGTCTCTATAGGATGCGAAACATAAAATCGACGTTATTGATGGGGCAACTACATGAACGAGATAACAATGGGCGTCCATGTGCGATGGCTCTATTGACGACCATCCGTGTGATAGGCAGTTACACAGCAGACAAAAATAAAGAAGCGGGTCCACCGTGTGGGGTTCTCGGTGATGATAGCGGGTTGTGACGGCGTGCCTGGTCCACCCGATGTGGTAGTACTATTAACAGGAGCAGGAGGTCTTGTGGAGGGCGAGGCGGCGGTAAGTTGAGCTGTGGATGTTGATACCTGGGCTTGGCCTTGAGTTTGAGCTTGGCCTTGCTGCTGTTGTGCTGGTTAAGCCTTGCCACTAGCGGGTCGCGGCCGCGGAGCAACATACAAAGCCTGCACATAAATTGTGGGACTTCAGATATTTTGAAACACAGCTCAAGCAAGACTTACTTGTTTGTCCCGAACTGCAGGAACCTCGACAAGATGAGTATCACAAGGAGAGGTGGTTGTCTGCTGCTGGAGTTGGATTTGAGTATCACAAGGAGAGGTGGTTGTCTGCTGCTGGAGTTGGATTACTTCACCGTGAGAGCGGAAGAAGAGTGAGGCTGGGCTATGCCTGGCTGTCACCTTCCTGGGATAATGTTTTGGAATACTGTCCTTTAACGCTTAGTGTATATCCATCATCAAGCGATTTCTTCAGGTATCGTGTCGATTCTTCTCACCTATAATTATTGGTGTATGCCCATCGCACTGAGATGCAGGAAGTCGGAACGGGTTGGGGCTTAAAGCTTAAACTTCAAGCCTGTATATTGTAGATGGCGACATACTCACAAGGTTCTTAAGTAACTTTCACCACGAAGATATGATGTCGAGTTCGACGAGGTGGCATTGATAAAAGATTGTGAGTAGGAAGATGGGCATTTAGTCTTGCGCACATGAGATCTTGTTCTCTCCCAAAAATACTGCCCCGGACGTAACCCCAGCCTTTCCTTGTCTCCCGTTATCAGAGTCAGACCACGAATAAAAAAAACAAGTGTTCTCTCTTTTGGCCCCTCCGTTCGATTTCACCAACACGCCCATTGGTATTGCGCATGTTTTCACGTGGCTGACTGAACGTTCGATATTAGGATATAATCATGCTTGTGAGCATTGGGCAATGGACCGCTCATTTGAATTTTCAATGGTTGAAGTCTGCAGGGACAAAGGTTGACAACGCAAAACAGAACGTTGATGACTCACAGTGCCATACGCGCGCGCATGACGCGCACGTGATCGACGCGACCACCATGTAGAATACCATAAAAGTCCAATAAAATACATAATCAAGAAGGAACGACCGTCTTCCTTCTACATGGTCTGACTAAGGTAGACTAAATAAAACAGGACGGACTATCGTAAGAATGTTCACAATCTCTTCTAGATTAGGCACTCGTAAAACAGAACTGCAGACGTGGAGACAACGGAGAAGGCTAGTTTACAGGATAGTTCTGACGTCAACTCAAGTGCAAGGAGGTCATGTAAAAACTAACTGAAAAGTGATCTTTAAATGGACGTGATTGATGCAGGAGCGAAAGACTACACCGAATATGAAGACCTGTCCTCAGGCTGTATCTTCATCGACGACCATCAGTATACTGAGCAGATGCACAGCAGACAGAAAGCACGAGATGGGCCAACACCGAGAAGATTCGTGATTTCACGGTTGGTGCACCTGGTTTGGTAGTATTAGGGTCAGGAGCAGGGGGTGCTGTGGACGTCGAGGATGCGGTAGGCTGAGTCTGTGATGCCAATGCTTGAGCTAGGCGATGAGGTTGTTGCTGCTGCGCCTTATCTTGTTCTGGACCCCGAGCGACAAACAACGCCTGTATAGATATCATTGGACTTTGGACACAGGAAATATACCCAAAGAAAACCATACTTGTTTGTCCCGTACTGCAGGTACTTCGACAGCAGGAGGACTGCGACGAGGGAAGAGGGTTCGCTTTTGCCGTTGATGGAGTTCGGTTGCTTCACCATCATTCTTAGAGCTACGAAAGGGGGACAAGAGATGACCAAGGAGTGCACGTGAACTCCAGAACGGTGAAACAGTGTGGGCGTCCAGAGGAATGAGTATGAGTTCCACGCGTCGTGGACTCGGAAGACTGATAATATGGAGGTGAGAATGATTCATCGAAATTCCGATAGACGCACACGAACGCTGTCACGGGCATCATCAAAAAAGCCTCGCGCTAGTCTATGGGCAACGTTGAGGCGGGCTGGACGTCGCGTAGCATCGGTCTAAGATGTCGAAATTATACTAGCTGAAAAGGTAGAGGAACAAGCCACGCACATCCATTAAGAACTTTCCAGCCATGCCCTGCATGGGGGACATTAGCGTCATTTTGCCGGAGATGCATGATACGCTACATACTTTCTTTTTGAGGATCATCTAGAGCGGATATTGTGAGCAAGATAAAGTGGGTGATCGGTGTCTGTGTACACTCACAGACAAGATGTTTCCAAGACCAGCCTCACGGAGAATAGTGTGAATGTCCCACACATACGCATTTTGGTCATGACAACCGGTGACCAGCAACTTTCCATCAGCGGAAAGAGATGCGCTTGACACAACATCTTCGTGCTCGAGGGCTGGTCCGACAGCGAGGTTCGTGTCGAGATTCCAGAGACGCACTGTTTTATCCTGGGATGTACTTGCGAGGAGGCACTCGTTCGGGAACAAGGAGAGGGTATTGATAACATTTTTGTGACCTTCTAGAAGGGCAATCTGTTGTCAAGTGGCGGTGTCGAATATCCTGATCGAGCCATGGTGTAATCCGGAGATAAGTTTCTTTTCGTCCAAAGTCCAGATCAAGCTGAAAACTTGATCGCGCTCCTCTTCGCATTCATGTGTGAAGATCGCCTCGCCTGTTTTTGCATTCCAGATTCTGATTGCAATATGATCGTCGTATCCACCCGTTGCAAATTTTGTCGTGTCAGGTGAGTAGGTCACCACCGTGACAGACTCGTGCCCGGTCTCCATTGGACCTACGGTTTTCTTGGTCTCGACATCCCAAACTCTTGCTAGGCGGCCGTCGGCGGGTCCGACTGCCACTCGCTCGCCGTCTGTACTCCAGCACACTGACCGCACATTTTCCCGGTGTCCTGTCCATTTGACGATAACCTTTCCCGGTGTCTCGACATCTAACAATCTTCCAGACAACGCTATGGCCCACATCGATGATACCAGTTCATACATCTCATCCTCCTCATATTCATATTCCCACTCAATCTCCTCATTCTCTTCGTCTCGCCGTCATCTCCTATCTATGTGCCGTTCTGAAGGTCCCATAATCGAAGCGAGCCGTCCCTTAAACAAGTGATGATCCGCCGTCCATCGTGCAAGTGTGCAACACCTTCTAACAAGCTGGTATGGCCTCGCATTGTCTGGCAAGGCGTGACCGCTGGTGTATGTTGTTTCTCACTGATCGACCTAGACATGTTGGTGCTTCGGGTCTCAGTCCAGCAGATCGTGAACGATGTATTAGCCCATAGGAAGCTTTGAATTGAGACAATTTATCCAGAAAGCCAGAAATTCCTTGTCAGTGACGAGCTATCATCTTCCTTCAGCTCTTGTCAGCAAGAGCACGATGCACTCTGACGAGAAAAACTGCTTAGATGATTTCGGTCCTAACACAGGCTTCAAGGACTATGCTTTCAGGAGTTGCTGCAGTGTTCTTTAAGAAGTGTGAGTCGTGTGATCAGTTTGCCTAGCAGACGAGCCAAGAGTATCATTCACAAGGGGCTCCCTTCAGATGAACTCAGCGCTTTCAATGACCACTCAGAGGCACAGGCTGGGACAGTGGGTTATCTGGTTTGGAGTTGGGAATTAATGCGCCTATTTTATATCGAGGTGCATCACATGCGTTAACGCTATGATACCTTGTATTCATTTGACAGGTTATGTGCTGCGTGGATAAAACGCTCAGCAGACGCTATGTACAATGTACATATTCTTGTATCATTCCCAGGACCGACTTGATTGACAGGGCACTGCCGTGTATCTATTTTCAAACCAATGTGTTCCTTAGCACATGTGCAGGGCAGGGCGATATCCTTGTGCATCACTTAATAGTCAATTCCGCTGTGAGTACTTGACAGTCTTCCCAAAATGCCATATTCTCAATCCGCCGTGCACATATCTATAGCATATAAATAGGACACTGTCGGCATGGCTGTGATGGGTGTAATGTCATAATGTCCTCACATTTCAGTAACTCTGCAGCGTTGATGATATTATCATGGCTCAGGACAGCGACATCGCTGGTTTGCCGTTTCACTTTCGCCTTTGAGCAGGGTTACCTCTGCTGAGGATGGTATGTATAAGGGACTGGTGTCACATCGACTTAGCGCCAAATATTTCGTCCTTACCCTCGATGCCATTACACCGCATTATTGGTGCTTGTTGCGACTTAAGACGAACGTACAGTTTACAAGAATTTTTATGTAGTCTGCTCTGGTTAATTCACACAATACTTTGTTTCGTGACTTCGAGTCTCCACAATTGCTACATATCAAAGTGTCAAGTCGGAGACAACTATGAAACTAATACAAGTATTAAACACTCCTTTTAATGAACGACGGACATGGAAATAATCAGAAGCGATCTCTTAAATTGGATAGGTATTGGGGTATTGATGTGCTAGCGAAAGAAATTTACAATATAATAAGTATTACTAGAAAGAATGAAATATGAGCATAAACTACTCATCCATGTACCGTGTTTTTATTGACGACCATCAATGGGTTCAGCAGATACACAACAGGCAGAAAACAAGAAACGAGTCCACCATGTTGGCTTCCTGATGACTAGAGCGGCTTCTGAGTGTGTGCCTACTGCACCTGACGTGATAGTACTGCCAGCAGGAGGTTGTTTCGAGGTGGCGGCAGACCGGGAGTGTGATGGCAACGCCGGGGCTGTCGCCGTGTCCCAATGTAGTTCTGGCTGCGGAGCAACAAAAAATGCCTTCAGAGATGATTCGACTTCGACATTCGGAAACACAACTTAATAAGTACATACCTGTTTGTCTCTGACTGCAGCAACTTCATTAGAACTAGGATCACAGCGAGGGATGGTAGATGGTTTAGTGTGATGCTGGATGTCGATTTTGTCTGGCTGAGAGCGACTGAAGGACAACGAAATGTGATCAAGGAGTGCACGTGGACTCCCCGAAGGTGTGAGAGGGCGGTGACCAGAGAAACGAGCATGGATATCGCGTGTCACAGACGACTGAAATATAAAAGTGAGAATAAAACTACTAGATTGAAATGCTGATAGGCGCACATGAACACCGTCTCGCGCGTCATCAAAAAAACTCCGTGGTGGTTGAAGAGTGTCCTTGAGCTGGTCTGGAAATCGTCGAGCATCGGACTGGATTTTGGACTTGCATTAACATCTACCAGAAAGGTTGAAAACATGTCACATACATCTATTAACGACTTCCCGACTGCGACCTGCGAGCAGGATATTAGCGTGGTCTTCACCAAAGAGTAATAGGACGCTATAAACCTTCTTTTCGTGTCTATCTCGCAATTTCTAAGAGCGGACATCATCAGGAAGATAGAGTGGGTGATTGTTTTCACTCACATCGGGATGATACAAGAGTTCTTGAAGGCCTGCTTCTTTGAGAATTGCATGGGTATCCCACATGTACGCGCTTTTGTCCCAGCAACCAGTGACTAGCAACTTTCCATCAGCGGAAAAGGCTGCGCATCCCACGCGATTATCGTGCGGGAGGGGTTGACCGACTGGGAGGTTGGTGCCGAGATTCCACAGACGCGCTGTTTCGTCGCACGATACACTCGCAAGTATGCAGTCGTTCCGAGACACGGAGATGGCGTAGACAACGCGAGTGTGGCCTCGGAGGGTTGCGATTTGCTGCCATGTGGCGGTTTCGAAGATCCTAATCGAACCATCGAATGACCCGGAGATAAGCTTCTTTTCATCTGATGTCCAGGCAAAACTGCAAACTGCTTTTGGATCATGATCGAGTGTAGCGAGCAGCTCGCCTGTCTTGACCTCCCAGATTTTGATTGTGCTCTCTTCGAATCCCCCCGTCGACGTCACAATTTTGGTTGAGTCAGGTGAGTATGTTATAGCCCACACCCACTGTTGCCCAGTCTTGATTGGGCCAAGGACAGTTTCTGAATCGCCGCTCTCAAGGGCCCACACTGTTGCCGTCCCGTCCCCATATCCAGTCGCCACTCGCCTACCATCTGGACTCCAGCACACTGCCCGCACGAATCGAGTGTGTCCTGTCCATTTAGCGGTGACCTTCCCCGATTCGACATCCCACAACCTCACTTTCCCATCAAGATATCCACTCCCAACAGTATTACCATTCGGAGATAATGCTATGGCAGTCACTCCGGTCTCAGCATCCTCCTCATCCTCCTCACCATCTCGCCAGTCGTGGCCTATCTGTGTCCCACTCTCTAGGTCCCATAGTCGGAGTGAGCCATCACCAGAACATGTGATGATTCGTTGACCACAACGCAGGTACGCGACACCCTGTACGCCGTGGGTATGGCCTCGCATCTTATGGCGGAGAGCGATAGTTGGCCTTTGTTGCTTCTTACTGATTGCGGAGGGCATGTTCAACCTCCTGCGTCCCGATTAGGAGCAGATCGTGGACAATGTATGCGAGAGCAACTCGCCGTGCTTTTGAATCAGAACGAGCAACCTTGCACTAAGGGAAAGGCTTGCCGAGGAGGCCTATCTTCGACTCTCTTCGGTTTAGGACCACTGCGTGACTGAGTATACGGGAGGTGGCGTTTTTCGAGTTTTTAGAAGATCTCTGCGATGATCCAAATCACTGGTAAGCGAGTGGCCAGCTTTGCCTAGCAGAAGAGCTTAGAGCATCACTCACAAATTGAAACCAACTCACACGGGATGCACACTCCAATCACCAATGCGAGTGGTTGGCGCTGGGGCAGTAGGAGTTGTGGAAGCTTCATAAAAAGTGTTAAGTCTAAGTTTGATTTGAGGCACTGTGCCTTACCCTCGTGTTTGATGCACAGAATTCAGATCAAGTCACCTGTGTACTTGGATCATGGCATGATGGCAGGCTCGGCTAAGATTTGGTCGTAATTTAGAAACTTACGAGATCCCCGCTTCTGCATTTTTCTTTGTCTCTGTTCGCGAGAGTCTGAAATGGTTGGTCTTGGTTCTGCGCAGACACCAGGTCTGTCTGGGGGTGCACGCTCGGCACGGGTGGGGGAGTTTGAAGGTGTCAGTGGCTGACGGCGCCCGACATCCCGCGGATTCCCGCCGCCACCGCCACCATCTGCTCCCTGCCACTCGGTCACACACTGAGCACGGACCATAGACGTCGAATCTATATTTGCCGCCATGCACTGGCAGCGGCACACCGAGCTGTCCAAACCGGCCGTATCTTGCACATTCGCGTTCGGACCCGGGGTCTTCAACCTTCTTCAACATGTTTACGGTGCGACTTGCAGTTGAAGGTGCTCCCATGGGCTCAATTAGTAGGCCCGTCTTTTCCGAATGTTGTATTTTGAATCATCCCTGCTCCATGACTTCCACATATTGAACCGGCACGAACTTGAAGTTCCACGAGCTACAACTGGCCCTGCAACTTTTCACCCCGGTAGTAACGGTGACTGGAAATTGGTTGGCGAGAGCGATCCTTATTCGCCGTTCGTCGCGGCGACATCATTCGGGATAAGCGTGGTGGGGTGTTGCAACTTGCATCATTGATTTTCTGTGTCGACAAAATACGACATGCAAGCGAAGATGAAGGGGTGTAGGACAGAGAACTTGAGGAAGCGCCTAATAGATAGGTTCTCCGATGCTGTCGGCTGCTTTGAAGGAACGTGTAGGGCATTTGTGCTATGTACATGCATGCATGAATGCCACAAGGTAAAATATCCATCCCTAACTTAGAATAATCCACATTCAACTACAATATTTCCAAAGTTCTGACTTCCATCAAGTTGTGAACAGATGCTATGTCTTTCACTTGTGCAGTAATATCATGATCCGATGCAATCCTCCTGTATTCTCCACCGCGTTGCTGCGCTAGCAAAAATGTGCTGAAAGGCTGCCCAAGGCGAACAAGCAATTGCAACGCCTGCTCACTCGGCTCCGAACCATCCAGCTCCTGTTCTGCGGACGAGTCGTCCAATGGAGACTCGGGTTCGGGCCAGTCTCCCGAGCTCTCTGCATCATCTGCAAAGTCAGGCAGCTCAAGGAGACGACGATCCCATGGACGGACAAGTAAGAACGTGTGTCGAGTGGGCCTTGCCCGCGAGAACTGGTTTAGCTTCTCGTCGGTTGTGATTTCCAGGTCACAAAGCCCATCTGCCTTCACTACATGAGTCTTTTGGGTTGGATCACGTTTCCGTCTGACTTCCGTGACACGGAATGTGATGCAAGGCAGATGAAGTCTGCAGTTTGCGAAGCGAGGAGCGCTCATGTTATCAAGTAGGGTATAAAGCGTCGAAACCGACCCCGCAGGTACGGTATTTCGCAGTGAGGCGACCGCTGTCTGAACCTCATCCTCCGATAACAATGGCAGGACGCATGGTGGAGCTGCATATGATGCAATGTCGGCTGGAAGGCAACTATTAAAGTCGGAGGATTGTCCGACCCAGTCGAGGGCAGTAATATCGCCTGACCGAGCGACGATCTCCTGAAGGAGCCGTCCGAGGGCGTTTTGCTTCTTCTCGCCGTAATTTACAGGTAGCTGGACGCCGAATATGCCAAACAACGAATATGCGATGTCTTCCTGCACCGTGGTGATGCGTGTCGATGCCCATTGAAGTCTCTCTCGGATGCCATTCATCCCCGCATGGAAGACCACAAGGGCCTGTCGATCTATGCCCGTCGCACCCTCCAACTCTTCCATGATCGTAGCGGAGTCCTTGTGGTTGGGGGAGTGGTCGTCGAGATATAAGGTCCAGTCCGCCTGGTAGAAGAGTACGACTTTCGGAGCCACGAATTCTTGAAAAGTCCATCCTCGTCTGTTCCACTCGCTCTTCGCCAGTGCACCAGACTTGGATGAAGGCGGAACGTCCGAAAGGTAGACAATCGTGAGGGCTGAGTGATGGTACCAGATGAACATCGAATTGAGTGATTCTTGCAGCTCGACATGGTTGAACTTGTCAATGCAACACGTATCGCTCCACACCCAACGATACCCTGCATCACGAGCGATTTCGCAGAATTTCTGCAACTTTACGATGCCGCCGACCGAATCCAACTTGAACACGATCTTGTCCTGAATGTCCTGCAGCGAAGGTTCCTTCCTACCCCATCTATGCGACAGCATGACGCAACGGAAGTACGTTGCCACAACTTCTGTGATGTGCGCCGTTCGGAGGTCTGGGTGCTTCATAGTCGATAACAGAAGCTCCTTGTACTCTGTGCTCTTTTCGAACATGTCTATCTGCGCTTCTCGGTCGCATAAGAGTCCAGTGGCAGTGTTGAGTAGGCGAATTGGGGCAGTATCGAAGTTGAGTGTCCGATGACCTGTCGAATGACACCTGCTGCTTTGGAGGGTGTGATATATTGCTGGCGCAGCTCTGAGGAAAACGTTGAGCACCTTGATTGCATGTGACACTTGGGACTTACTTCGGATTTGTGCGTTGGAAGCACTGTTTCAATTTCAAGAGCATCATTTGAAAGGCCGCGATAGCGTCATCGTACCTGTTGTGCACCATGATGCGCCGTATGCCTCAACTGGTATCCAACATGAGACGAAGGGTTGAGTTCGACGACCTTATGTATAACCAAAGCGAGCATTAACTACCACGAAACAACCTGAAGAGATGTCATCGTACCTTGTGCGCATCGAGAAGCGCGTCCTCCCATAACATTCTTTCCAATTCGGCCTTACTGCGGTTCGCAAAAAGAATATCACTCGTGGAATTGAGGTCGATCGCCACAGAATATAAGTCAATAGCCCGGTCATAATCACTTGCAGCGAGGGCACTATCTCCCTTGGCAAGATAGAGCATGCTGCATTCTTGCTTGAATGCTGAGTGAAATGTAGGTCAGAGTTCTAGTCTATGTGACGTTACGGACTTTGGACTTACCATTGGACCAGTCAAGGGAGCTGGTCATTGTACTTTCGTCACTCAAATCCATCGTGTATCGGTATGATTTCAAGGCTTCTTCAAGTCTATCTGCCCGAAGGAGCGCATCACACCATTTCTGGCGTGCGTTTTGCCACAAAGATTTTAGGTCCCATCCAAAGAGCTGCACAAAGCACGGAGTGCAGCATGAGAAACAGGTCCGCAGGAATCATATCAACGCACCACCACCAAGTTCTCATATATAGAATGAATGGCCAATGTAGTAGATGAGAAAGGAATGCAGTTGACAGCAGCAGCGAAGTGGTCAACAGCTTCGTTGTGACGTGATTCATCCATAGCACTAATTCCGAGTCGAACACGCAGGTATGCCTGATGCGCAAAGTTCAGTAAGGTCAGCATCAACGCGAGGACATGGGGTTGATAAAAATATAATACTGACTTCGATAACGCGACACGCAAGAGTGTCATTATTCGGACAAGCTGCGGCTAGCTCTTGCACCCGTACGATAGCCTCTTCATGTTGGCCTGCATTGAAAATAGCAATGGCCTGAACATCATAAGGAATGACGGAGTATGCAAGGAAAAAATTACATGCCTTAATCAAGAGAAGGAAATGAATAGCCTTTGAGTCTTCGTTCGCGAACATAAACGCGAGGTCAAACGCTTTGATCGAGTCCCAGATCTGCCCTTTTCCACAGGAGTGCGATTCCCTTGGAGATATAGCCTAACAAGGAAGGCTGAATGGCGATGGACTGTGTCACGAATCGCAATAAAAGTTAAACTTTCATCAGGGGCCCATGATAAATCGTGAATCTCACCTTGATCGCATCATGAAGGGCGTGGTCCCAGTCGCTTTTTCGCGCCATAACGAATGAACGATTGGCATACGAAGTGTGGTTTTTGGCATTGGTATCGATCTCTTGTGTGAAAAGCGCTTCAGCAGTAGACAAGTCACCCTTTATACAGGCATTACGAGCAGTTGTATTAATTGCGAGGATCTGTGGCCGAAGCATGCTCGAATTGCATTATCAGAATCAAGGATGGAAACATGCCTTTGCATTAGAAACTTGAACCTTGGCACCAAAAGGCGTGAAATGAGTTGGTGAAAGAGCAGGAAATAAACAGGAAAGTACCTTTGATGCTGATTTCTTAAGAGCTTCGTCTGGCAAAGCATCCTTGGGTACCACCCACTCTGAGATCAACTTGTCATAACCTCCGCTGAGGATGTGATTTCCGTCCATAGAGAAAGTCACACATCTCGTCATGGGTGTTGAGCGTTGAAAGATAGCAATGGTTGGTCGATCTGACTCTGAGAGCTGCCAGAGACGGATACTACTGTCTTCAGATGCGGAAGCGGCGAGTGTGCCAGCAGGATGAATCGCAATGGCATTAATCTCGTGAGTGTGACCCGTCCAAGGTTTACCGACCTGCTGCCAGGTCGATGTATCCCACTCCCGTATAGTCGGATCATACCATGTCCTCCTGAGAGAAGACGTGTACCATCGGGTGACCATGCGAGCGAGAAGTTCCATTGTATGTGACCCTTGAAGTGTGTTATGCATTCTTTCGTGTCTGAATTATAAATTTCGATGTCCTGGTGTGTGGCAATGGCAAGAAGTTTGCCCGACGGCGAATACCGAACGCAGCGGACATGGTCACCGCAACGGATTGGAATTCCTTTGAGTCGCCATGTTTTCGTACTCCACAACTTCGTCGTTCCATCTAATGAGCCACTCGCCAGAACTGTTCCATCTGGAGAAAAATCCAGTGACAGGATGGCGTCGGAGTGGGCTTTTATGGCGGGGGTGAGAGATTCCCCAGTTTCCCCGTACCAGGTGATGAGCTCTCCACTCTCATCACTGCTTGCTATCAATTCCCCATCTCGTGATAACGCCAATGCCTGCACCCTATCGAAATGCCCCTCCATCCTTTTCAGTACCACACCTGTCTTCAAGTCCCAGAGACAAAGCGTCCTGTCGCATGAGCCTGTAATCATACGTCGTTTATCAGGCAAAACTACTACAGAGTATATGCCGTCTGTATGATATTCAAACTCTCGATTGGGTGTGGTGCTTAGAAGGAGCTGCAACATTTTATTGCAGGTTGATTGTGTTGAACGCGGTGAAGATGGACTTGGAGGGATGCGAGCGTCTTTCTCTAAGCTGGTACGCGTATATTTGTATGTTTGACATGCGCTGCGTTCCTGAACTCGTATTTTCGTAGATGTCTAGGACTAGACGCCCAAAACCAGAGGCTGATCGCCTCCACAATATCATTGATCAAAGCTGTTCCCCCTAGGTCTGATCATCCGCCTCTTCTCAACAGTATACACCTCCCTGCGCCTCTGCACAGGAAACAAACTCGTATCTCTGCGAGTTTTACGACATATGAAATTGAGATACCCGTCAAATGATCTGGCTGGTGGTACTCATGCAGCGTCTCGAATGGCCATGATCACTACCCCACAGGATGGCTACCATGTCTTGTTTCTTATATTGAGCACTGAAGCAGCCACTCCAACAGACCATCAGATATGTCCAAATGGTCAAGCTTGTGTATGTCGTGCTCCTTTTCTCACGATGTCCATTGTCGAGATGCATTGAACTCGCCGTAATATCATCCGACTCCCAAGGTCTGCATGTGGATACAGCTAATTTAATTCTCAATTCTCTCGGTCATTCATCTCAATTCCCACCTTCATCAACTCTCGATCCAGGGGGGTTTGGTTTTTCTCGTTTGTTAACCCCCTTTCAGATCCACCCTTATACAAATCATAAACCACACAAGTATCGGTCCAATAACTCAAGGTCATCATATCCTACTGCTTGGGTATTCTTTCATGACGGGTGAAACTATGCAATTCCTGCATTCGCTTACTGACTGACCATCATTGCGCATGTTCAGGAAGCTAAGTATCCCGATTCTCCGAAGGTTGAGATTCGAGTGTTAACATTCAGGGCTGTGCCTAGCACGTAACTTACACGGGTTCTCATGTGACATATGTACTCAGCAGAAACCCCAAGGATTCTAACTTTGCACGTGGACAATAAGTCTCTACGTATAGTGACTCCGGAGCTTGATACATTGATGTTTGGCTAGATTCGAGCTAATCGGGTGACGTCCTGCATCAATAAAGCCCACAGACTCGGAGTCAGACTTGCACCTAACTGAGGTAGCGTTCGAAGGCTGTCAATTCACAGGGATGGACTACTGTACAGTGAAAACTCGACACTCATGGATATTAAATAGACCAAGATCATTCAAATGTAACCTCAGGCTCCCGCCCACGACAAAAAATGCAATCCTATAAATTAAGCGCATTCCGAACAAGTCCACCGGGTGACCCCACGATTCAGAGTCATCTTATCCAGTCCAAACCTCACTCCACAGCAATGCCAAATAAGCTACGTGATGAGATGTCACACCGTCGTGACCGTGCATTCGGCAGGTTACATGTCGGACATAGGAATATACACGAGGGCGTCAGAGCCGTGTGTCTGCTGGTCAATCTGCCAGAGAAAGAGGTGCATGCGCGTAGCGAGGATCGCGAGCACAAAGAACTGGAGACTGTACGTATAGTTTGTGTTGTGATTAGGAATTCGCAAGCAGGATTAGGAGATACATACACTTCGCAGACAAAGCGGTATGCAGTCTGGGTGTGCAGAACATCAATAACTCAATTATATTGAAGGGCACTCGTGTTCCACACACCTGGGAAAACAGCATCTGCGTTAGGAGGTTGACGGCTGTGAGGACTATCAGAGCAAAAATCATTATTCGATGAGCACGGAGACATGTGTGTCCTGACTTACGCAGAGCACATGTATAATAAAATATATTATGCTTCACCAGGATGTCATACAGAGGGCCGTTGACCACCCGCCAGCTCTGTACGGCACGTATGATCGTGAGGGAGATGAGTCCTGGGGAGAACATCAATCAGCGCGTGTGCTTCCGCTTTCCGTTGGTTTATGGTGACAAACCTAGTTGAAACGCAAGCAAGAGAAAAAACATTATGGAAACTTGGACAGCGGAGGCCCGGTAGCAGCCTTGGATGCCTGGGATCGCACTGGTCGTAACTATGAAAGTGGAGTGAATATGCGCGAATAGTGGTGAGAAGTGGTGCAAACCATGTGAGGCGTTGACAGTGACAAAATCGACGACGATGGATACAACTACCGCAGCCTGTACTGCATCTACCACGAACTTGGTGTGCGGTGAGGCAGAGGGGACTCACGAAACCGGCGAACAGCATGGCTACGAGTACGATTCTATTATTATTCCAGAGTGCATATGTTCTGAGCACAAAAAAGACTGGGTGAATCGGGTCAGGAGCACGTGTGTATCTCAGGGAAAGGAGATATACATTCAGAGCAAACGATTGATATGACGCTCAAACCTATGAGAGGACAGAGCAGCGTTCAGCAAGAATGTGCATGCAGTATGTACCGGGCACGTACATGAGTAGATAATAACCACCATCTGACATTTCTGCAAAAGACAGTAAGCAACCATCAGTGGGGCAAGTCCACTACACCGTGACGTTCACACACATTGGGGTTTTCGTTTGGGGCGAAGTACACTGAAGCACATTATGTCAATTCATGATCGATGAGACGCCCGCTGGAGCTGAACGCACAATACAGGTCCGTGATGAGGAGGAGAAATGGGACATATCGTGTAATAATATAAAGGCATTTTACCATGGTCCAGCGCGATCGAAGCAGGAACGTCAACTTTGAAGAGTGTACCATTATCAGCATAGAATCCGAAGCGTATACGAACCAGTGTATTACCTCTTCGCGAAGTGAACAAGCATAATCATAGGTCTGGATAAGTAAGCTGTCCAGCGGCAGCGGACGGGTATATTTTGGGAAACCCTACCCAGAATGTAGCCATCGACGCTAAGCTGTCGAGTTAGAACAACCTGGGATTTATGTAAGAAGAGTTCAGACAGTAGTACGCACCGGATGTGTACTGGTGGCATATCATAATGGTATGTATGTTGTTATATTATGTTACCTTCCTCATATCACAAGAAAGTGGTCGCAACCATTAAGAACTGCAGACTCTTTGCCGTTGCGACAATCGTCAGCTGAATAATAGGAGTCCGTCTGCATTTGGTTCGAGAGATAAAAAGGGGGTTTCGTGTACACTTCATGAACCATCTTATCTCTTATGAGCATAAACTGCGAACCCATCAAGACGAGGACATAGACAGCCGCATCCGAGTCAAATTGCGGGCTTAACGAGAACGGCCCTCGGGAGTTTTTCATAGTACCAAGTGTCCGTGACCGCTTACCAAAAGTAGATTGCTTCATGTCACACGGTGCGCCGCATCATGGCAAGGTTGAAGGCAAAGACTATGTAGTGACCTTGAGCTGATAAAAGCGCTCATGATAGATCTATGTCTATGATCACCCAATTGAACATTTCTGCTTATTAGAATTATAGCTATCTTCATATCGATTTTCAAATTCTGGTCTATCAATATGAAGACTGTAATCAAAGTAATCCACTGAAGATTATCCATCCTCCCCAAAACGAGATGGCCCATCTGATCTCTACATAGCCCTAGTCGGTCATTATCCTATGCGAAGCTTCTCACCGAAGCTAGTAGATGGGAACATAATCAGATTGTGGCATGGTAACAGTTTAGCTATCACGGATCACGCTGACTGTCCTCAGCTTGGGATGCTGGCTAGCCGTGATATCATACACCGTTTTGAATATGTAGTGTCTCCGAAGTACTTGGGTGTGGTTAGACGTCGAATGGAGCCATCACATACACACTCACCTTGGCAAACGGAAAGTCATCATTTGACATCGACTCTTTGAATTTGGAAGTTCCGAGAGATAGGCTCAGCACAGTGCTCATCATGATCATCAAGGAACAAGTACTACAGCTTGTGTTATTTCCGTGCATTGACCTCAAAATCGCACGGTGGAGATTCATTCCAAGCAACGATTCTGATTCCTTCTATCACCACAATCCGCCGCTTGCATCAGGAATCCCCAACGGTGAGATGCAAGTTATCAGAGTTTTGTCGTGTGATATATATTACATGGGCAACCGAGATGTAATCCATATAAGTGCAGCACGCAACATCAAACGAACATCAACAGCTAACACAATAGCCCGAGCACTTCACTTAACTATCCTTATACTGACATAATCCCTTTCCGCAGTGATCCTTTTGTACCTGCTCACTTCATGTGACGGAGTACGAGTCCGAATCACCCACCCTAGTATATTACCCCCATCACGCACAACAGAAAGCTTATAACGAGACTATGTCCAACATAGGGTCTACGACCCCAAAGGACCCCACTCTGAAGCAAAAAAAAAAAAAAAACCATATAAGTCGTGTAGGGCCACATCCGTGGCAGAGCCCGCTACCTCCTCATATCCAACGAACAATTCTTGCATGTAGATGATCACCTGAAAACATCGATCAGCGAGCAAACGAATCAAATCTCCGCGGTTGGCATGAACAAGCGATTTTTCTTCCCCGCAGCCTGGACCATATCCCTAAGACAGGCGACAGACAACGCCGATGATAAAGAGGGTAAAACTTGGATAAAACCTCCCGCAGTATATAACCAAGTAATAAACGTTGTTCTGGCAATCCTTGAGAAATCACCGCGCAAGCTTGAGGAGCACGTTGCACAGCTCCTGCTTCGATGCAAACGCCGGGAAAAAATGACGCAGAAGATCGGCCTTCATTTCTTCTCGCGACGAGTCTATATGCAGTCCGTGATCATACGTGATTCGTGATGATTGAACACCATCAGCTGAAAACAGTGACGGCGAGCAGTTTCGAACAATATCTCTCGGATCCTGCCTTCTGCTTTGACACAGCCATCAGATTTGGAAGAACCCGACTGGATAGCAATATTTATGACCGTCGACCGAAGATCCGTATACAGAATTGTTATCATCTGAACATATGACGACATCAATCAATTGTAAGACTGACAACAAACTTACCGGAGCAACATTCACGTGCAGGTAATCGGATTTCTCGATGATTCTCTGTTATATCCCGACAATACGTCATCCAGTCACAACCAAAAACCACATCGCTCGGGGCCGTGTCAATCACAAGGAATGAAAAATCAGTGGAGAAATTCGTAGAACCATCTGATATGGTGATTAAGGCTCGAAAGGGGATGGAATGTATGACACTTCGTTGGCGAAGACGGTGGAGTAAAATTTGAGAAGTAAGAAAAGATGAAGAAGCAGGCAGATCGCGCGAAGCGACGAAGTCGAGACCTTCGAATCAAAGCAATGCTGATGTAATCACAGCATCGTCCAAGGAATTGAACCGCACGAGGTACCGTGAGAACTTGTTACCATTTAATGGGTATTTGTGAAAAACATGACAAGAAAGCTCAAGAAAGACCCTCTACCTGAAGGTAGCGGGAATACCTTGGTCGCCACATTTGAACATCCAATATTCTATCCAGTCATTAGAATATGTAACAGCGGTGTGTAAACATCAAAGAACTCACACTAAGTACCTAGTACCCATAAAACACGCTCTGAAGTCTTTCATGCCACTCGTTGCCCAGTGCCCAACACCTGCTGAGCAAATTCCGCTCGGTCTGCTATCCACTTTCCACTTGTTTTAAAGCAAGCAGGGGGATAAATAACCGTTTCTTCACGAACCTGTCGATACCTCAGCACCTCACGCACAACGCGTCCATCTCCTTTCTCCACCACCAACTTCCGATGCCTAGCACGTAACTTACATGGGTTCTCATGTGACATATGTACTCAGCAGAACCCCAAGGATTCTAACTTTACACGTGGACAATAAGTCTATACGTACAGTGACTCCGGAGCTTGATACATTGATGTTTGGCTAGATTCGAGCTAATCGGGTGACGTCCTGCATCAGTAAAGTCCACAGACTCGGAATCAGACTTGCACCTAACTGAGGTAGCGTTCGAAGGCTGCCAATTCACAGGGATGGACTACTGTACAGTGAAAACTCGACACCCATGGATATTAAATAGACCAAGACCATCCAAATGTAACCTCAGGCTCCCGCCCACGACAAAAAAATGCAGTCCTATAAGTTAAGCGCATCCCGAACAAGCCCAGTCACCCCACGATTCAGAGTCATCTTATCCAGTCCAAACCTCACTCCACAGCAACGCCGAATAATCCACGCGATGAGACGTCACACCGTCGTGACCGTGCATTCTGCAGGTTACATGTCAGACATAGAAATATGCACGAGGGCCTCAGAGCCATGCATCTGCCGGTCGATCTGCCAGAGAAAGAGGTGCATGCGCGTAGCAAGGATCGCGAGGATAAAGAACTGGAGACTGTACGTGTGGTTTATGTCGTGATTAGGAGTTCGCAAGCAGGATCAGGAGATACATACACTTCGCAGACAAAGCGGTATGCAGTCTGGGTGTGCAGAACATCAATAACTCAATTATATTGAAGGGCACTCGTGTTCCACACACCTGGGAAAACAGCATCTGCGTTAAGACGTTAACGGCTGTGAGGACTATCAGAGCGAGAATCATTATTCGATGAGCACGCAAACATGTGTGTCCTGACTTACGCAGAGCACATGTATAGTAAAATATATTATGCTTCACCAGGATGTCGTACAGAGGGCCATTGACCACCCGCCAGGTCTGTACGGCACGTATGATCGTGAGGGAGATGAGTCCTGGGGAGAACATCAATCAGCACGTGTGATTCCGGTTTCCGTTGGTTTCCGGTGACAAACCTAGTTGAAACGCAAGCAAGAGAATAAACATTATGGAAACTTGGACAGCGGAGGACCGGTAGCAGCCTTGGATGCCTGGGATGGCGCTGATCGTCACTATGAAAGTGGAGTGAATATGCGCGAATAGTGGTAAGAAGTGGTGCAAACCATGTGAGGCGTCGGCAGTGGTAAGATCAAGGACGACGCATGCAACTACCACAGCCTATACTGCATCTATCACGAGCTCAGAGTGCGGTGAGGCTGAGGGGACTCACGAAAAAGGCAGACAACATGACTCTGAGTATGATTCTATTGTTATTCCAGAGCGCATATGTTCTGAGCACAAAAATGACTGGATAAATCAGTTCAGGAGCACGTGTATATCTCAGGGAAAGGAGATATACATTCGGAGCAAGCGACTGATATGATGCTCAAACCTGTGAAAGGACAGAGCAGCGTTCGGCAAGAATGTGCATGCAGTATGTACCGAGCACGTACATGAGTAAATACTAATCACTGTCTGACATTTCTGCAAAAAATAGTAAGCATTCATCAGTGGGTCAAGTCCACAGCACGTTCACATACATTTGGATTTTCGTTCGGGGTGAAGTACACTGAAGAGCAGTATGTCAATTCATAATCGGTGAGATGTGTGTTGGAGTTGAACGCACGATACATGTCGTTGAGGAGGAGGAGAAAGGGGACATGTCGTGTAATAATATAAAGGCTTTTTACCATGGTCCAGCGTGATCGAAGCAGGAACGTCAACTTTGTTGAAGAGCATGTCATTATCAACATATATTTCGAAGCGTATACGAACCAGTGCATTACCTCTTCTTGCAGTGAACAAGCATAATCATAGGTCTGGATAAGTAAGTCTAGCAGCGGACGGGAATAGTTTGGGAAACCTTACCCAGAATGTAGCCATCGACGCTAAGCTGTCAAGTTAGAACAGGGATCCAAGGAAAGTTCAGACAGTAGTGCGCACCGGATGTGTACTGGTGGCACATCATGATAGTATATCTGTTGTTATATTACCCTCCTCACATCAGCAAGAAAGTGACGCACCGCTAAGAACTGCAGGCTCTCTGCTGTTGCGATATCATCAGCTGAATAGTAGGAGACCGTCTGCATTCGTTCGAGAGGTAAATTGAAAGGGCTTTCGTGCACACATCATGAACCTTCTTATCTTTTATGAGTAAAAACCAAGAACCCGTCAAGATGGTGACAATCGCTTCGAATTGCGGGCTTAACAAAAACGTCAATGATCAACGCTGGTTTGCTGGTCAGCCGGCCTATGATCAATCGATCTTGGGAGTTTTGCATAGTCCACCGCGGTGACCGCTTATACCAAAAGTAGATTACTTCATTATCACACGCTTCGGCAAAGACTGACTTTGATCAAGCACTCACTGCATCCTATTTTAAACTTTTCTGCTTGTCAGAAGTACAGGCCTGGTATCTTGACATGAATAGACCAAAATTCACTTAGCTTGTTATTGGAGTGACCAAACACAGGCGCTTGATATGCTGTACCACCCCACAAAAGCCGGTTGACAACTTACAAAAATAGCTAACATCATTTAGTATGTACGTGCACAGCGTCTCTGCTATACATAGCCTGAGTCGGTCATTATCCTGCGCCTTCTGACCAAAGCTAGTGGGTTGGAACACGATCAGATTGTGGCATGGCTATCACGAATCATGCCGACTGTCCTCAGCTTGAGATGCGGGCCAGCCATGACATCATGCACCGTTTTGTCTGAAGTACTTGGGCGTGGTTAGATGTCGAATGAAGCCATCACATACACAGCCCGCAGCAGAGCATGCTCACCTTGGCATTCGGAACGTCATCGTTTGATATCAACTCATTGAATTTGGAAGTTCTGAGGGATTCAGATGGGCTCTGATCAGCGCAGTGCTCATCATGATCATCAAGCAATCGCCTACAGACGGCATTGATCGTCCTCGCGCAAGCCTGGACCAGGACTACAAGATACCCACAATGCAAACAAACATAGAGTACCATAGATTGCAATACCGCATGTACTGTCTAACATAGGGCTTCGCCCCCACGGACAATAAACAAGGATCAAAAAAAAAAAGATCATCAAGGAACAAGTATTACAGCTTGTGTTACTTTGACCTCGAGCTCAGAATTGCACGGTGGAGATTCATTCCAAGCAACGATTCCGATTCATTCTATCACCACAAACAGTCGCCTGCATCTGGAACACCAACATTATCAGAGTGTTATCGTGTGATAAATATTACATGGGCAACCGAGATATAATCCTTATACCTTAAGTTAGCCGCCACATTTAAACATCCAATATTCTATCCGGTCTTTAGAATATGTAACAGCGATGTATAAGCATCAAAGAACTCACACTACTGTCAACACCCTAAGTCTGTTGTTGGAGCTCTGACAACGATCCTATAGAAAGGAACAAGATAGATTGCTGGTTACAAGACTGCGGTGGTAGAATAAACAAGGTCGAAAACAGGGAACAGAACTACTGACAACTTTTATAACGCAGGTTGAAAGTCCGCTAGTCCCGGAAACACTCGGACCGCTCTTTTCATCACAACTACCCATAGAACACGCCATGAAGTCTTTCATGCAACTCGCTGCCCAGCGCCTGCTGAGCAAATTTCGCTCGGTCTGCTATCCACTCCCCACTTGTTTCAAAGCAAGCAGGGGGAGTCTGGGGGACAAATAACTGTTTCTTCAAGAACCTGTCGATACTCCAGTACCTCACGCACAACACGTCCATCTCCTTTCTCCACCACCAACTTCAAGAGCTTCTTGGCCAGTGCGCAGCACATGCGCGAAGTCTGCCCATAATATCCAACGATAGTCGATGGGATAGGTCAGCGCAAGAGGTGGAAGGAGAAGGGATACGAAGATCGGGTGTGAATTGTCGAGGTGCATTGAACTCGCCGTAATATCATCCGACTCCCAAGGTCTGCATGTGGATACAGTGAATTCTCAATCCTCACCTTCATCAACTCTCGACCCAGGGGTTTTTGGTTTTTCTCGTTTGTTGACGCCCTTTCAGATCCACCCTTATACAAATCCTAAACCACACAAGTATCAGTCCAATAACTCAAGGTCATCACATTCTACTGCTTGGGTATTCTTTCACGACGGGTGAAACTATGCAATCCCTCCATTCGCTTACTGACTGACCATCATTGCGGATGTTCAGGAAGCTAAGTATCCCGATTCTCTGAAGGTTAAGATTCGAGAGTTAACGTTCAGGGCTGTGCCTAGCATGTAACTTACATGGGTTCTCATGTGACATTTGTACTCGGCAGAAACCCCAAGGGTTCTAACTTTACATGTGGACAATAAGTCTCTACGTACAGTGACTCCGGAGCTTGATACATTGATGTTTGGCTAGATTCGAGCTAATCGGGTGACGTCCTGCATCAGTAAAGCCCACAGACTCGGAGTCAGACTTGCACCTAACTGGGGTAGCGTTCGAAGGCTGCCAATTCACATGGATGGACTACAGTGAAAAATCGACACCCATGGACATTAAATAGACCAAGACCATCCAAATGTAAGCTCAGGCTCTCGCCGACGACAAAAATGCCTATAAATTAAGCGCATCCCGAACAAGCCCAGTCACCCCACGATTCAGAGTCATCTTATCCAGTCCAAACCTCACTCCACAGCAACACCGAATAATCCGCGCGATGAGACGTCACACCGTCGTGACCGTGCATTCCGCAGGTTACATGTCGGACATGGAAATATGCACGAGGGCCTCAGAGCCATGCATCTGCCGGTCGATCTGCCAGAGAAAGAGGTGCATGCGCGTAGCAAGGATCGCGAGGATAAAGAACTGGAAACTGTACGTGTGGTGTGTGTCGTGATTAGGAGTTCGCAAGCAGGATCAGGAGGTACATACACTTCGCAGACAAAGCGGTATGCAGTCTGGGAGTGCAGAACATCAACAACTCAATCATATTGAAGGGCACTCGAGTTCCACACACCTGGGAAAACAGCATCTGCGTTGTGACGTTAACGGCTGTGAGGACTATCAAAACAAAAATCATTATTCGATGAACACGGAATCATGTGTGTCCTGACTTACGCAGAGCACATGTATAGTAAAATATATTATGTTTCACCAGGACGTCATACAGAAGGCCGTTGACCACCCGCCAGCTCTGTACGGCACGTATGATCGTGAGGGAGATGAGTCCTGGGGAGAACATCAATCAGCGCGCATGCTTCCTGTTTACGTTGGTTTCCGGTGACAAACCTAGTTGAAACGCAAGCAAGAGAATAAACATTATGGAAACTCGGACGAAGGACGAGGACCGGTAGCAGCCATGGATGCCTGGGATGGCGCTGATCGTAACTAGGAAAGTGGAGTGAATAAACGCGAATAGTGGTAAGAGGTGGTGCAAACCAAGTGAGGTGTCGACAGTGGCAAAATCAACGACGACGGATGCAACTGTCACAGCCTGTACTACATCTACCACAATCTTGGAGTGCGGTGAGGCTGAGGGGACTCACGAAAAAGGCGGACAACATGGCTATGAGTACTGTTCTATTATTGTTCCAGAGCGCATATGTCCTGAGCACAAAAAAGACTGGATGGATCAGACAGGAACATGTATATATCTCAGGAAAGGGATATATACGTTCGGAGCAAGCGACTGAAATGACGCCCAAACCTGTGAGAGGGCAGAGTAGCGTTTGGCAAGAATGTTCATGGAGTATGTACCGAGCACGTACATGAGTAGATGGTAATCACTGTCTGACATTTCTGCAAAAAATAGTAAGCATTCATCAGTGGGTCAAGTCCACTGCACGTTCACACACATTTGGGTTTTTCGATCGGGGTGAAGTACACTGAAGCGCAGTGTGTCAATTTATAATCGGTGAGATGTGTGCTAGAGCTGAACGCACGATACAAGTCCGTGATGAGGAGGAGAAAGGGGACATATCGTGTAACAATATAAAGGCCTTTTACCATGGTCAAGCGTGATCGAAGCAGGAATGTCAACTTTGAAGAGCATATCAATATCAACATATAATTCAAAGCATATACAAAGCAATATATTACCTCTTCGTGAAGTGAACAAGCATAATCATAGATCTGGATAAGCAAGTCTAGCAGCGGACGGAAATATTTGGGAAACCCTACCCAGAACGTAGCCATCGACGCTAAGCTATCAAATTAGAACAGGGATCTAAGAAGAGTTTAGACAGTAGTACGCACTGGATGTGTACTGGCAGCACATCATGATGGTAATGTCTGTTGTTATATTACCCTCCTCATATCAGCAAGAAAGTGACACACCGTCAAGAACTGTAGGCTCTTTGCCGCTGCGATATCGTCAGCTGAATAGTAGGAGACCGTCTGCATTCAGAGGTAAATTGAAAGGGCTTGAGTCGTGCACACCTCATCATGAACCTTCTTATCTCTTATAAGCATAAACTGCAGACTCATCAACATGGTGAAATAGATAGTCGATTCAAATTGCGGGCTTGACAACAACGCCAATTAATGATCAACGGTTCTATGATGGCGTTGTAGTACTGGTCAGCCATGGTCGGGACTCGGAGTTTCCATTGAGTGTGAGGCTGTGAGCGCTTACCAAAAGTAGATTGCTTCGTGTCACAGCGTAAGCTTGATCTTAAGCTTAAGCACTCACTGCAATATTCTGCATCCTATGTACTTATATATGATTTTAAACCTTTCCGCTTATTAGAATTACAGAATTATCTTCATAATCGATAGACCAGATTTTGAAAATTTCACTTAGCTCTTTTATTTGTTATTGGAGGGACTAAACAGAGGCGCTTGGCATGGCATTTGCACCGCCCCACACAAGCCCCACAAGGTCAACTCCTCACAAAAGCAGCTAGCACATATGTATGTGAGCGCCCCTATTAGAACAGTCAGTAAAATTTCCAAATTCTGGTCCGAATCAGTGTAATCACAGTAATGATTCTCCATCCCCACCGAATCCCCAAACCGCTAGATGGCCCGGCAAACTGTTCAATTTGATTAGCTTCTTTAGTCGGTCATACTATCATCCTGCGCCTTCTGACTGAAGCTACTGGATGGGAACATAATCAGATTGTGGCATGGTAACTAAGCTATCGCGGATCACGCCTAGACTGGTGATCATAGACGGGCTGGTCACGAGTCTAGATCACGCCGACTGTCCTCAGCTTGAGATGCGGGCTAGCCGTGACATCATACACCGTTTTGGATGTACGGGTGTGGTCAGATGTAGAATGAAGCCATCACATACATGCAGCCCGCAACAGGGCGTGCTCACCTTGATATTCGAAAAATCATTTGGAAGTTCCGAAGGATGGGCTCAGCGCAGTGCTCATGGCGATCATCAAGGAACAAGTACTACAGCTTGTGTTATTTCCGAGAATTGATTTCAAAATCACACGGCGGAGATTCATTTCAAGCAACGATTCCGATTCATTCTATCACCACAATCCGCCGCCTGCATCAGGAACCCCCAACGGTGGGATGCAAGTTATCAGGTTTTGTCGTGTGATAAATATTAAACGGGCAACCGAGATGTAATCCATATGCCTCAGCCGCCGCATTTGAACATCCAATATTCTATCCAGTCGTCAGAATATGTAACAGCGATGTATGAACATCAAAGAACTCACACTACGGGCCATAAAACACGCCCTGAAGTCTTTCATGCAACTCGTTGCCCAGCGCCTGCTGAGCAAATTTCGCTCGGTCTGCTATCCACTCCCCACTTGTTTCAAAGCAAGCAGGGGGATAAACAACCGTTTCTTCACGAACCTGTCGATACCTCAGCACCTCACGCACAACGCGTCCATCTCCTTTCTCCACCACCAACTTCAACAGCTTCTTGGCTACATCCTCCTGCTCAGCCCCAACTTCCTCGGATCGAAGATCAGGCCAGATATTGCACGCCACGTGATGTACCGCAACAAGGCACAGGAATCCATCCACTGATCCTTGGAGAAGCGGACCGACGTATTTTCCGATCATTTCACCTTTCTCGACCGGGTACAAGAAATCTCTGAGATCCCCTGCGACGACCTGGTCCACAGGGGTACGTACAGTACGCAGCACATGCGCAAAGTCTGCCCATAGTATCCGACGATAGTCGATGGGATAGGTTAGCGCAAGAGGTGGAAGGAGAAGGGATGCAAAGATCGGGTGTGAGAAGGAGATAGCGTCGTATAGTGCCAGGAAGTCCGTGTAGAACTGGTAAAAAGGTGTGCCCGATCCGAGGAATGGCAGAGAGGCCTGCTCCAGGTCAATATCAGGCAATTTGGATGAGGGTGACGAAGTGGAGGTAGCACCGAGGGTAAAAGGTGCGAGGAGGTCAGACATTAATTTCGAAACAATGTGATCTCGGAACACTTCTTCTTCGTCTCCTGTTGCTGACGAGGGATATTCCTGCTGCTGGCCGTGTTCGAGCATGAACACTTTCATGCAAGCAAAAACCATCTCTGAGCGCTTCAGGGCGAATTGGCTTAAGTTATATCGCACTACAATTTCTTGCGTAGCTTTGGCAAGCAGCAGCGACGTGCGAACGATGTCAACTTCCGATGCGTCCCAAGAGGAAGGAAGTGCCTTAAAAACGGGCGAAGACCCGGACCGGAGAAGATGGTCAATTGGTGAGGTAAGCCACACACGAGGCAACGGAAGGCCAGTTAGGCGATGCTCATCGGGGACAGATGGTAAGGAGCTGGACGACGGAAGGCGAAGAGTTGTACACCGCATGATCGATTCCGGTGTGACGTCGCTGGGGGCAATGTATACCTCCCGGTTCGGGCGAATTGCGTAGTCCAGAAAAGGCTTGATCACGCTCCATCCGCCCTTCTCCCAAATGCTAGGGGGTGCCATTGCGCCGAGGAACTGTGGCGTGAGGATCGCTAAAATAGCCCCAAGGATCTGAAAAGCGTGCTCTTCTTCTCCAGGGAGCTGCCTTTCGAGAATTGCCACACCCTGTGCAACCCAGAGATCAGGTGAGGTCCCTGGAATATGTCGCGATAATCTATGGAAATACGCCAAAAATGTCGCCAGGTGCTTGCAGGCAGCTTGCTCAACACCTGTAACAAGCGACCAAAGGGAATGCGAGACGACAAAGGCACAGAAGGACGATAGCTCAGTGAAAGGAAGGTTAAACGGCGGGGGTACCAAGCGGTGCGGTATTGTTCGCGTCGGTGTTCGCGATAGCCGTGCATGCAAGCCAGAGACGGACCGCAGAGGAAAGCACGCGCGCATGCATGCCAATACGCTGCAGGCGCTGATATCGCTCTGGTAGTGGTGTGTCATGTATCTGTGCGAGTTCAGTGCGCAGAGCTTCTAGGGAAGCTGTTACTACGCTATGTTCAACTCCCTTGATAAAGCCGTCCTGGATTGTGTTGAGAGTCTCTGCACGCTCTCCCTCCCCTCCCCTGATGCCGTTGACCCGAGCACCCTCGAGCCATGCAGACGAAGCACTCCAGATGGCTGCCCATACTTCCGCTTCCCCTTCAGTTATTCCCTGGCGAAACTGAAGTACCTCGGCACCCCAGCCCCAGCTAGTCACCTGGCTCCACAAGATATCATGCGGTGGAGTCGTGTGATGGGGATCCGTGGCACAAACTATCCATGCTTCCACAAGTCCTGCCCATGCCACTTTCAGCGGTCTCGAGTTAGATGAGACGATATAGATGAACAAAGAAGCAAAATAGGAAGCGGCAGATGTCGCTATATGCGAATATAGACCGTAGGAGGCAAGAGTGGCGTATAGGCGGAGGGTTTCTATGAGAAGATTTGTGGCAAGAGACTCGGGGAAGGGCGAAGTAGGAGGCAGCATAGTAATAAAACGAAGAAGAGCATCGGCTGGCTCACATAGTGCCATAGCGTTGGTCCGAGAGGATGACGCAAGGACAATGAGGCACCGGAGAGCGACAGGGTTAGGCAGGGGTGTGTCTGATGGGGGTGGTATGGGCGTAAGAAGAAACGTCTGTATTAGGGCGGAGAGCAACCGAGGGGTCTTCACGATTGATTCAGCAATATTATTCGACTCCTGCGATAACTGATAGACAATGGACAGAAGTTGGGCCAGAGATTCGGGGGGTAAGGATGCTTGCGCGAAGAGTTCTGTGGCTTGGGTGAGGAAGTCGGGCACTTGCAAAACGGACATGATGGCAGGAGCGAGATCTAACTCGGCACGCTCAGCATCAAACAGGGCATTCCAGCCGACAATACACTCCCAGACAACCTCAATGGCCCGGACACCGACGCCACCTTTCTCGTTCATCGCGGAGAGTCCGGCAGTGAGAATACGTTTTCGTAGTTCCTCCTCCTTCCCCTGTAGCTCTGAAATCCTGTCTGCGTAGTGAGGGTCCCTCGCTTGCATGCCCAACCGGCGCGCGATTCCAATCAAGATATTAAGCATTGTGGTGCGTTGCGCGGGGACAGTGGAGCGAGACAGAAAAAATATATCATCAAGAGTGTACCCTGCGTGATCTCCATCCGCGTGATGGTGCAAACCCAGATGAGAAGGCAAAGTGGCGGAGATTTCTGCAGGTATGGGAGCACCCGTCAGATCGAAGCGGAGTAAAACGGGCTCCGAATTAGACGACGAAGATTTCATCCAAGACACTGATGGGTTGTCCGCAGGCACATTTGGGAAATATCGTCTCCGAATATATTCTGGAGTGCCTTCCTCAGGCTCTGATCTATCATTCGTAATCTTCTGTACAGGCCTGTCGTTACCCTTATGAGTTGTAGGAGAAAGGGGTCGCTTCCGCGGCAAACCATTCTCTTTAAAGGTGCCCAGAGAAACAATTGATGAGTCTGGAGCATCTGGAGGCGGAGGGAGCGCAAGGGCCTTTCGTTTGGGAGACACTGGGGCAGACTCATACACGTAGACATCAGCAGGCGTCAATGCCGCAAAGCGAAGTTGACGACCAGCTTTACTGGGCGACGAAGGTCTAGTACTGCTTTTCACCAGGATTGGGGGAGCTAAGATGTAGCTTTCGTGTTAAAATACCCATCAGACCCGGGGAGCGACGTGCCTCTTTTCCCGAAATCTTCCAGGCTCTTGACCCTTGAAAGGTTGCGTCTGATAGCAAGACCAGGTAGTGAAGAAACGATCGGTATTTCGCGGGAAACCTCTGGAGCCTGCTCATTTTGTACAAGTATACCTTCAGCTATAGCGGGAGCCTTCGTTGTCTTTCTTGATCTTGCAGCGCGTACACGCTCCAGAAGGTCTCCTGCACCACTTCCCAGTTGCTCTAAAACCTCGCGCCTCTCTGTTTCTCGCTCCTCTTCAGTCATATTGGCCACTCTGCGCTCGTTCTCTTCACTAATCTGTTGACGTATAGCATCATCAGCGGTGTGTGAATCTACCTCAAGGTCTCGAGATTGAGGTTGTCCGACGGGACCCGCAGGTATTACGAGGGGTACAGTTGTGGGCCTGACATTGCTACTGCCCCTTTCCTCTTCTTTGGCACGAGCAAATGCGCTCTTTGACCTGTGTTGAACAGCTGGAAACCCTGAGCCAGGAGTTTTTGCGAATCTTGGAGAGGGTAGGCTTTGGGCTGTAGATGTCTTGCGCTCAAATACAGAGCCAATCAGGGAGCGTTCAGCGGAAGACATTCGCAGTTGCAAAACGCAAGGAGGTCATAAGTAGAAGGAGTGTACTGCCAGTTCATCAGGCTTGGTGGGCAAAGGGACAAAAATTTCCAAAGTATGCAGTTACGTAATAATAGTATGTTATTTAGCTAAACTTTCGACTTATTGCCTTATCAAGTTACCAACTTCAATCGATATCTGTGAAGTGAGTACTGCGGCCAAGAGCCCTGATCCTGGACCATGTCATGCGCATCTGTATGTGGTGGGGCATTTGAAAGTATTCCAATCATGTACGGTGACTTCTGTATTTCTCCGCAAATTTGACGGTGCCTCGAATCTTAGTGATCTGGAGGATGCATTTAGCGAAGATGAAGCTCTACGACGTGCCCTGGCACAACAAATTCGAATCGCATGCATGGATGTTGGATTCTTTTATGGTACGCCCAGCCTGGTATCTGTCCGTCTCGCATTTTATGACGTGAACTCCAGTCAAGAACCATGGCATAGCACAGCATTGTCTTGACGAAGTCCTTAGAGTGAACAAGGAGTACTACTCGTTTCCAGCTGAGGAAAAGATGAAAGTGTGTCTATCCAAATGCTGCAGTTGACTGACAGCATGAAACATCCACGACTAGCTTCACCATAAGACTGCACTAAATTTCAAAGGCTATAGCCCTCCATTGGAAGCAAACATCCAACCAGGCAACAAAGGTGACTTACATGAAGGTTTCCGCATTGGCTGGGAAGAAAAATCTGGGGATCCAATGGTTCAAAACGCTTCTCGCGATGGAGTGATGTCAGGTGCAAATGTCTGGCCGGATAGACCTGAAGATTTTAGAACCGCTTGCATGGACTATTAGTCGAGTTGATGATCGCTTTTCGAGACATCGGAAACTCACGATGCAGTCTACAGTCACGCTGCCCTTGCCGTCGGAAAGAAGCTGTTTTGCCTCTTCGCGCTGGCGCTCGACCTACCCGAAACGTACTTCGACAACAAGGTTGGTCTCTGCGTGGCCGGGTACGGTGTCTAGCACAGGTCATAGTTTATTTGAATAGACCGTGCATTCGGCCGCTACCATGCGTACCCTCCACTATCCGCCTCAGCCAGATGCTGCAGATGATAAAATACTGGGAATCGGAGCTCATACTGAGTGAGTCATTTCGAAGCCATCCTGTCGATGCATGATCTTGATGCCATTCGGGTTTAACAGTTTTGTGGTGAGTTCAAATGTCTGAGTTCGTTATATACTGAACCATGGGCAGTGTTTCACGATTCTCTGGCAACAAACAGGCCTTGAGGCTCTCCAAGTTTTGAACTCTCATGAACAATGGATCAACGTACCACCACTGCCAGGAACCCTCGTTATCAAGTACGGATATTTCGCGTGCTTCCTACTTTATTTTCTAGATTCGGTTACTAACACTAGACTATCAGTCTTGGAGATCAGTTTGCGCGTTGGACAAGTGCGTACTAGTAGACCCCACTGTCCTAAGTGATTTACACGGGGTGCTGATCACGTTGTACAGACAACATTTTCAAGTCTACCGTGCATCGAGCCGCCAACAAGAACATTATTGATCGGTATTCCATCGCACTATTCTTCGGCACTGACTACGAGGTTAACATTGAGGCCAGTCAACTGAATATTGTTTTACGCTATCTGATGGGTCTCATTCGACAAATCACAGCCAATCTATACCTGCGTGACAGCTGAAAGACCAGCAATATATCAGGCCATCACCGCTGGAGAGTATGTGAAGCAACGATTGAAAGCCATGTATAATAAGTAAATTGTAGTTGCTACTTTGGGAGCATTTCGGATACAGGTTTCGGCGAATATGATGTACAAACTTTATCTTATTTCGTTCGGAACAACGTGGAGAAACACTTCTATCTTCTTCCTTCCCGCCTTCTTCATCAACAATCATGTCTTTAACAGAGTCGGCGTCCGTTATCGATGGTGCTTTTCAAGATATACCAATCATGTCTGTTTACTGGTCAAATTCATTTGCCAAGAACGACTCTGTTGACTTCACCGCAGCGATCTTTCTCGTGCAACGAGTCCAGATGAGAACGAGAGGAAAGGCCTTGCGTATCAGATACGCGATGCATGTATGAATGTAGGGTTTTTCTATGGTAAGCCTTCTGTAGACGCATAGAAACAACACTTCTGCGACGTCATGTCACTTTACATTTACTGGCAGTCAAGAACCATGGGATACCACCGGAATATATAGCTAATATCCTTGAAGTCAACAAGGAATACTTCAAGCTTCCAACTGAGGAAAAGCTTAAGGTGTCGATCATGAAGCTTTCATCTCTTCAGAATTACTAATCGACAGTGTTCTTGTATAGCTCAACCACAAGACTGTCGCCAACTTCAAAGGATACACACCACTACTCGATGCCAACATTGAACCTGGGAACAGAGGCGACCTGCACGAAGCGTTCCAAATTGGCTGGGAGGAGCTCGAGGCAAAGGCCCATGACGAGAAGCGCGCAAATGATGGTGCCATGGCGGGCGCTAATGTATGGCCCGAGCGTCCCGAAGGGTATAGAGAAGGCATGTTGAAATACTAGTGGGTACTTCCGCCTTGATGGGTGATATATCAACTTATAGCTTCGTTAGCCATGCCGCAGTAGCTGTTGGAAAGATACTTTTCCCATTGTTCGCACTATCTTTGGATTTGCCAGAGAGATATTTTGACGACAAGGTGCAGTGCCGTTGCAATGAATGTTATGAGATCTTCGGACTTTGATTAAATGTTTTGCAGACGAAGAACTCGGCCGCCATTATGAACATGTTACACTACCCCCCACAAACAGGTCCTGCGGATGATCGTATCGTCGGCATTGGTGCCCACACGGAGTGTGTGATTCATTGCTGACTTCCTTCTTTTACCATATTGATGCCTTGTAAACATTTAGCTTTGAGGTGCGATTCAATTACCTCGGAACTCCGTCATGATTCGCATCAATTGTGTTGCAGTGTTTCACGATACTCTGGCAACAGCCAGGAATCCAAGCGCTGCAAATTCTGAATTCCCAGAAGCAGTGGATTGAAGCCCCACCCGTTGATGGAACGCTGGTTATTAAGTGATCAGACCTGCTCCTAACTCGGTTTCAATGGCTGATTGTCTTGTACAAGCCTGGGTGACCAGTTCGCTAGGTGGACAAGTACGTTTTTCGCACCATGCTATGACTTCATCTCAGCGTTCAATTTTTAGATGATATTTTCAAGTCTACGGTCCACAGGGCTGTCAATAGGAATGGCATTGACCGATATTCTATTCCCTTATTCTTCGGCACCGATTACGATGTTAACATCGAGGTTCGTGCTTGTTTATTGTCTGGATACTCGACAGTTGAGACAGTTGAGCAGCCTATTGCAAGTTGTGTATCTGCCGAGCGACCCGCGAGGTATGGACCCGTATCAGCCGGCGAGTATGTCAATCGACGCTTGAAGGAAATGTATTACTAGACGACCTGAGCTTGTAACTTTATCAATGGTTTCATTATTTGGTCTCGGGTTAGGCTCAATGAGATTTAATTAGGCGGGACCTCTCATGGCAGAGATCGTACGTGACGTGTCTCCCGTGATGGACTGCAAGTGCACTTAGACTAACAGTCCCTCAATGTCTCGGAAATACAAGCACTATAGTTAGATCGCGCTGGGCAACATGAACACGACGCGTAACAGAACTCATATAGCTCAAGAAAGTCCAAGATGTAAAAGCCTATTTCGCCACTGACATTAATTTACAGCTTCGCTGTTTTTGCGAATAAGACCTAAAGCTGTCAACCATGCTGCATCACGCCGCAGCCGGGTGAGTCGCCTGCCATCCACCCTGTAGAAAGAATACATGTTCAGAAAATTACCCAAATCAAGGATACGCTTAGGCTTACGCTAAAGACACCGTCGTGGTGCTGCCAGTCGCATATGTAGACAGGACGACCCTTGTCCTGTCTGTGTTCAGCAACAGCAGTCGACACCAGAGAGATTTCTATGGGAGTAACATTGCGAGAAGTGGTTTGGTGGCTTGGTATCTGGGGGGCCTCTGTGCCTCCCTCAGCCCTGGCAAGCTCTGAGCCAGTAGCATCCACAATCTTTCCAAAGAGCTCTCCCTTGATGTGAGCGAGTGTCTGGTCGAATGTAGCCACCATTTTGCTGTCAGCGTTCGATTTCATGATACTCTCGATCAATGCGGGAGGGATGGGAATAATGCCGTGGATTACAGTTCCCGCTTCACGACGCAGAATACACGCTTTACAAGGGGAATGGTCTGGTCGTGCAAAGACTGTGACGGTGCCTACGATCTGCGGAGCCGAATGATCGTTTCCTTTATGGTGGAGCTGGAATGAGTAGGAGCTATTGAAAGCATGCTCCAGAAGTTTCACATGCACAGCAAATGTGCGATATTCAGGAATAACGGTATGGTCGACTGGCACAGCAGGATGGTCCTTGTCTGGAACAGGAAGTTGTGTCCAAGCGGGCGCTGTCACCTGTTGCACCGTGGTTTGTGGATCAAACCCGTAGTGGGCCGCAACCTTCTTGCGCGCCAAGGCACGCTCGTCGGCTGACATAGCAGCTCGATTAACTTCAATGCCTGCAAACTCGGGATACGAATAATCTGACCGAGGTGAGCTTGTGTCATCCTAGACAAGATTGCTACGTACACTTGGGGTACGCGTCTGCATGCAAAAATCGAGCTTGAGAAGAGGTCCAGTAGTCTCCTTGTTCCGTTCGGAATGGTTGGAGTGGCCCGTCTGGAAGGAGTTGTGCGTTGTAAACTTCCGCATATGTACCGAGTTGCTATAAGACAACTACTGAGTACTTGCATCAGGACATCGTCCAACCCAATACCTGTGTCCAAGGGTATGATTGCCCTTTGATTTTATACCCGCTTTCCATCCAGTACTCGGTATAGCACCACTCCCATAGCGCCACTTTGGGAATTCAGTCACAAGAAAACACCCTTGAACCAAATCGCACATACACAGTCTGTCCACATTGGAATGGTGAACTGGAGAGGGACAAAGCCATGTAAGTCATGCATGTAAGTAACTTGCGCCCAATTACGCACGGAAAAATAAAGGATCGAAGCCGGCCTATTTGAAGAGAGCTCAACATCGTTATGGTGGGTCAGAGCGTTACTCACAACGTCCGGGGCACTCTGTAAGTATGTTTAACGAAGATAAACAGTTCCGTTCAGATACAGGAATTTACAACTAACCATGTGTCCGGTTCCACCCTAAGTCATTGCTGGAGTAAGCATATTTCAAAGGTTGAAACAAATGTATGTCACCTACAACCAATATATGAACAGCATCGTGCACACCTTCAAGCGACCCAGAGTTGTAATCATCCATTTCTCTCTTCGACTCCGTAGTATGATTGGAAAATTCGTCCCAGCTATCAAGATGTCAGTCAGTACATAAGACTAGCAAAAGTTAAGACATACGCTAATGCAGAATCCTCGTCATCATTTACTGCAAAGAGCTGAGCGACTTTGCTTCTTAGATCCTTTGCCCCCGCTTTGAACGCCCTTACAAAGTTCAAATCAGTTCCCGCATCGCGCGATATCATGTCTCGATCGATACTTACTTTTGTAACTGGTCTATGTTGCTGCCTTCAGGGTTCGCGGTACTAGCAGCATGGCGGTATGTCCTGTGCCACTTGGAGAAGTATGCCACTTGTCCCGTCTGTTGACCACATTTTTGAGCAAGTTCCGCGATATGGAAAGGCAAAAGTATCATACACTGAGCGTCTCGTCGGAAAAGTCGGATGGGATCCCATCGACGAACGAGAAAAATGAGAGTGGATTATCAACAATTTGTTTTTGACCTCCAGCAGCCACGATTTCCACTTTGTTTTCGTACAAAACAGGAGGAAGGCCATTCTCGGAAACATCCTTCTCGGCCCAATCCCAGTATCTGCGTGGAATATAATCGTCTGAATAAGTTAGAAATGATTTAGTACGCACGGAAAGCGCAGTTCCTTGGCAGCCTTGAGCCACACTCCACATTCATGCGGGTTTTTAGCTTCAATATCGTGGGCCAATTGATCAGCGATGTTTCCGATGGATTGCTGCAATACCATCGAGCAACGTGTCAGTAACGATCATTTGTTGAGCATACCTCAAGAAGCATGACGTATGGGCGGTGCCAAGTGGGAAAAAAAACGGAGCCATGGCTAAACAAAGGTTTCAAAATCGGCAGAGCGAGGGGGAGCATACTAGCTTACTTGCAATAACCTGTCACAGGCAGCATTGTCAGGCTGCGGCAAACTACAATGGAAATGACCAAATACCTCCGAATCTGGCGGGAACGGGATTGGTATCTTTCTTGTCAGTAGCACTATAGTCAGTTGAGGTGTCCTTGTTGCGGTCGCCTGCCCATTCAATGAAGGGCCTTCCGTGAATCGACGCAATTTCCATGAAGGTGCCTGCAGGCTCTTCCATGACTTGGGGAGCATCGGGACGCTGCTGAATTGCGGCAAAGGCGAGGATGAACAATGCAAATTGGTAAGGGTGGTCCTTCTCCAATGTCTCGATAGGCAAGCGATCAAATACGCCTCCAGTGCCCTTGCGACCAATCACGGGATAGTGGTATTCGACAGAGTTCATTATTGAAGTAGGTCAGAGAGCAGCAAGATATTAGAATTGACCTGGCGTTCCATCATCTCGTAGTAAGAGTCATATTTAAATGCCCACTACAGGCACATAAATAGAGCCCACTTACGTGGAGCGGTCAGTCAGATACTGCGGTTATGACTGGAGATGTCTACTTGCGGGAATTGTTAAGGCATGGTTGATTGAGAGCTGGCTGGATCGGGTAGAGGTTTGTAATTTCCTGACGCCTTATCCTTGAACGTTCAGGACCCGTACTCTCATGAACAACGCACCCGACTACTGGAGCGTCAGAATCGAGTACTATAGGCACCATCGATGTGTTAGAGGGGATTTATATATGATTCATGGGCGAACTAAAGGACATTCTCAGTAACTTCAGTAGAAAGACAGCTCAAGTACTTTTGAAGACAATTAGCCAAGACGTAAGAAGCAGGTAAAATGGCTAAGAAGCCTACCGCGGAAAGACATCTATCTCTCTCGTTGGCCAGTCACGGTATATCATCGAACATTTCCAGGATCACTTTTGGCGTGAGTCGATGAGATTTTGCCTTCAACTTTCGCAAACTCCTAGCAAAATTTGGAAAATGGTGTAAGATTTTCCCCCAGGTCCCTCATCCACCGCTAGTACTGTGGAGGTAGGGAGAAAAGGGGAGTTGGGATGATCGTCGATGTTTCAGATTAGGCAGAATCCTTGGCCACAGCGAAATGTGAATATTTGAACCACGATTGAGTGGAAACGTGCCCAATGCCCATGCAACTGGTACTCTTCTCTAGGTTCGCATGTCAGATATTTTCATGCTTGCTCTTGGAGTGCTATGCTGTGTAAGTGTGGGCACCAATGTAAGGCGGACAGTAGTAAGTACTCCGAAGAAATCAACAAATTTCTACCTGGTCATGCTAATCACTGCAAGTTTCAACAATTTGCACCGGCTGCTGTTGTACGGCTGGCCCCCGCCCACAACCAAGTGCAAGGTGCTTGCACCTGCACCTTATATGATGTTCTCAACTCGAGTCCATGTCCATATGGCTGTCACTTGCATAGACCAACATTACATACCTCTCCAGTGATGGGAAGTCGGAGCCTGAGGCAACAACACTCAAACACAATCAAACAGTTTTCACTTCCGCGACTCTCCGTCAAATTGGAAAGAAATTCATATCAGACTCCGGGTTGGATTCGGACGATTGAGTCGGATTGACACAGTCACTCAGTACTCGGAGCAGATCGTCGTCCTTGAGGGTCACTAGCACTAGCACTGGTCAACGCCATCATGATCAAGTCAAGTGACACGCCTCGGCAGCTCGAGCAAACTATAACGGCTACGGTCAAAACGCGTGACCTCGCATTGCAAGTGGTTTGTCTCTGCACCACGGTTGTCACATTCTGGTTTCCTCGACTCTGCGACCAATTAACAACTCCCCGATGCAAGTTGCATCTCTACAAAGTGGGCGAAACGTCGAACCCGAAGATGATGTGCTATGTGCTAGTCAGCAACGAACTTGGGGCTATCTACGGACAGTAACCTGTATACAATATTTTATAGCAAGCAACAAATGTCATCGCACTTTATATATCTGAACGACAGTCTCTCCAACTTCCGTCGTCTCAGAATTCTGTCTCACAGAATAATGGATTTCCACATCAAGTTCGCGAGAGTTGGTAGCGCTTTTCTTGCAGTAGAACGACCCCGTCACAATGGTGCCTGCATTCGTTGAGCTTAAGCCATCTAGATTCAGAGTGGAGATGTGCAACATACCGTCTTCTGCATGGATCGGATCTCTTAATAGGAAGATTGTTTGCTTCCAGTGCGTCGGCTGGCTACGAGGCCCCGTGCTGAAGCTCGTCACTCTCTTATCCTCCTTTTGCTTGAGACCGGGACCCGTGCTTGCACGGCGTTGCGGGGGTGCTTTCCCACCCACAGGCCATACCTCAGCGAGTGCCACATCACCCTCCTTCGTTATCCTGACGGGCACTTCGGGAGCGACAGGCTCGCCCGTCGTCGTGAAGAACGTGTCAAAGTACAATACAAACGCGTGGATTTTGGTGCGTTTCGGGGTAGTTGAGACGAGGGTGAATTGGGAAGTGAAGTCGAGTTGGCGGGTTGTGACGTCTTTTATGTGGAGGTCCTTGAGGAGGTAAGGTTCGCTCGCTATTGCTTCGGGCCCGACGACGTCGACGATGGCTTCTTCATAAACATCGTTTGCCATGACCGACAAATCGAAGCCTGCGACGTATTTTGAGAATCATACAATACCGACGAAATAGAACAATACACACCGTAAACATCACTCCAGAATCCTATGCGTTCCTTCAAGATTTCGCTACCTTCACAGAGCCCGAACATGATCCGGCACTGGCTCGGGGCCATCACGCCTCCCTCTGGTTTCAAGAATCTGTCGCGTGCTTGAAGCACAGAGTCGAGCATGGATTCGTAGAGCAATGCGTAGCCCATCCATTCGGAGACGATAATATCGACGTGCTCGACATCATCCGGGAGGGAGATCTCTTCAACTTTTCCACGAATGACGCTGCGCGTGCGTGATCAGTCATGCAGAGCAGACAGGGAGAATAAATGCTCTTACGTGATGACATCTTCTAGCCCGTTTGCTTTAACGATCCGTTCAGCCTTCTCGGCGATGTCGCTTGCATCGACTGCGTAAACGTGCTTCGCCCCTGACTTGGCGGCGAGGAGGGAGAGTATTCCGGTGCCGCATCCAACATCGAGTACGACAGCATCGCGGAATAGGATGGGGTTGGTGAGGATGAACGACGCGTAGGTGGAAGTGCGGACTTTGTCCTGGATCATAACAGCGTGGATGTCTTTTCACAGCACATGAGATCTTGAAACATTCTTAACCCCTGGAAAATCACGCACCATTTTCGCAGTAACTGGAGAAATAATGGGTGTCGTCATCTCGCGGCAACGGTCCTGATGAAGGACCCGGTTCGTTGATAATCTCTGCGAAACGCTCCGCGTCAAACTGTTGACCGACGAGTGAGCGGTATTCTGCCATGTCCCGATGAGCCTGTGCGAGCTTCCTTTCAAGGAGCTGCATCTGCCGAAGCGCGCTTGGTAGATCAGCGGGTGGTGCCGGGCGTTGGTCAGTGCTGGAGAGGTCTTCATCATCTGACCAGTCATCCATTTCTAGCTCTTTGGATGATTGAGTACCATATGGAGGACGGGAGAGACGTAATGATACGCACGAAGTAGCGGATCATCTTCAATTTGTGGGATCAGGTACTCATCTGAAGAGAAGAAAGTCTCCGCCCCTGTTAGGTTCCCGATGTCCTCTGGTATAGGCGCCTGAAGCTGTGTGTCAGTCGACGACACGTGAGAGATCGAATAGAATCGTACATGTTTTCTGATGAAATTGATTAATCGTATGCGCTGATGAAGGTCCAATTCTAGGCTTGATCGTCACTGATTGAAAATTCACGACAATTTGAACACCAACCCAGTTTCGCGCTTATGGTGCGCAAATCAAAGTTATGGACATCCTTATCGTGTGCACGAGCAGCAGCAGCTGAAGGAAAGGCCTTGTCCTCGAAGAGTGACCGGCAAGACTGATTCTGCGCTTGATCTGATACCCAATCTTCGAAGTTGTTGTCTTCCTCGGCGTAATCTGAGTCTGATTCAGATGACACTGATTGATCGTCTACATCCTCCCCTGTTGTATGGATTGTGGCTGCGGCAAAACGTATGGTCATAGTTTTTTTTGGTGGAGTCTAGGCAGGTGCCAGAAGGAAACGAGGACCCAAACTATCCGATTACCGATATCACAGGAGGCAATTTGCCTAATATATACAAGGGAAGAACTTGGCATAAGTATATTCGTTTGAACCTATACTATGAAGTACTGGGGATATTAATCGAGGTACGCAGGCTTATATATATGAGATACTTGCATTTATCTTGGAGCCAGGCACGTTCGTTTGTGTAAGTTGTACATTGGTGAAACATGACGAACTATTTAGCACTTTCTCTATACATGATCTAGAGAACTGGCGGTGCTTGTCACGGTGTGAATCTTCCGCGGTGGGATATCATTCAAAGATAGTCTGTTGCATTATGAACTGCACAATTGTGTCAACATGACTTGAGGAAGACCGGACGAATCTGAACGAGCAGTCTTATAAAGCTCTGGTGCAAGCACTCTCTCCTCTACCCTAGGACGTCTGGTTTGGGGATTAGCTTGTTTGCATACGAGACAATATGATACGATTGATGCGATGCAAAATTCTAGGGATGCTGTTCATGTGGACTAGGTGTTGTCAAGGTATAAAATGAAAATGACCCGTTCTTCGCAGCTACAATATCTCCAGCGTCCTGACGTCCATCATGTCACCAACATAAGTCATGTCTCTGGCTTGCGCGATGATATTATTATCCGAAGCAATTCTCTTATACTCCCCTCCACGCTGTTGCGCTAGTAAAAATGCGCCAAAAGGACGAGTAAGGCGAACGAGCAACCTCAACCCTCTGGTGACCAGTTCGTCATCTCCAGGCTCGTCAGTCCAATCGTCTACGCTCTGTGACTCGTCTGTAAAGTCGTCCACGCTCTGCGGCTCGTTTGTAAAGTCGTCCAACTCGAGATCATACTGATTGCACGGACGGATAAGCAGGAATGTCTGTCGAATACGCCTTTTAGGTGAGAATTGAACAAGCTTGTCTTCCGTTGTGACCAGCAGGTCTTGTAGCCCGTCTGCCTTGACGTCATAAGTGCAATATCTGGCCCCGTCTTGACCAGGCCTCCGCCTGACTTCTGTCAGAGGAAATACAATACAAGGCAATTGCAGTCTGTTGTCTGCAAAACGAGGAATGCTGAGAGTTTCAAGAAGGGTATACAATTTGGGAGCCGACTTCACAGCCACAATATTGTTTCGCAGCGTGGAGACCGATATCTCCACGTCATGTTCAGATAGAGATGGTTGCGTGCATGACGGAGCATTATATGAGGAAATCTCGGCTGGGAGACAACTGTTGAAATTGGACGATTGTCCCACCCAATCAAGGGCTGCGATGTCGCCCGAACGGGATATGATGTACTGCAAGAGTCGTCCAAGCGCGTTCTCTCTCTTTTCTCCGTAGATTACAGGAAGGTGGACGCCGAAGATGCCGAAGAGCGAATACGCGATGTCTTCCTCCCTCGTGGTGTCACGGTTTGACGCCCATTGAAGTTTCTCTCGGGCATCTCTTGTCCCCGGACAGAAGTCAATGAGCGCCCGCGCATTTATGCCAGTTGAACGCTCCAACTCCCTCATGATACTGTAAGACTGCTTGTGGTTGCGTGAGCGGTCGTCGAGATATAGGGTCCAATCTGCTTGGTAGAAGAGAATGATCTTAGGAGCGAGGAACTCCTGAACGGTCCATCCTCGAGTGTTCCAAATGCTTTTTGCGAGCGCGCCAGACTTTGATGAAGGAGGAACGTCCGATAGGTAGACGATAGTGAGCGCTGAGCAGCGATACCAGATGAACATGGAATTTACTGATTCTCCGAGCTCAACATTGTTGTTCTGGTCGATGCAGCATGTGTCGCTCCACGCCCAACGATGTCCCGCATCGCGAGCGACTTTGCAGAACTCCTGCAACTTCACAACGGTTCCGACCGGATCCAAGTCGTATATGGCCCTGTCCTGAATGTCGTACAGTAGCGGCTCCTTGGTTCCCCACCTATGGGACAACATGACCCAACCGAAGTACTTCACGACTGCTTCTTCGATGGGCTCTGTTTGAATTTGGAAGGGCGCATGCATGTCGGGTGAATGCAAAAGCTCTTTGTATTCGGTACTCTCCATGAATGCGTTGATCTGCTCAACTCGATTGCACAAACATCCAGTAGAGGTGTTGATTAGACGAAGTGGGGCATTTTTCAGTTGGGCGCCAATGGCTCGTCGAATAGCATCATCTACTTCGGATGTCGGACCGACGTACTGCTGGCGTAGTTCTGCAGAAAAGATAAATTATCTTCAAGTCGGCGCTTGAATTGTTTGGGACTTACGTCGTATCTGCGGGTCTGGTGTATCATCCAACTTGGAGAGCATGATTGTGAAGGCCTCGAATGCATCATCATAGCACTGTGCTCCACGAAGCACTGTATACTTCAATTCGTACCCGAGATAAGACGAAGGGTTGAGCTTAATGACCTGCGAATATCATTACATTTGTCAAATCAATGATGGACATTGTCTGCACCTTTTCCGCGTCCGAAAGGGCCTCCGCGTACAGTTTTTGGCCCAACTTCACCTTACTGCGGTGCGCAAAGTATGAGGAATTTATCTCGAATGCTGCAGAAAATGTGTCCTCGATAGACCAGAGCTGAAGATTTCCATCATAGTCTCCACTCGCGAGCAGTTCTCCACTGAGAGAAATTGCGACGCATGAAAACCACGTGGTGTGTTTGAGTGGCTGTCCTATCCGCTTGTGTAACTTTGTGTTCCACAGTTGCACAGTACGGTCATCCGAGGCGGTTGCAAAGAAGGAGCCATCAGAAGAAATGGCAAGTGAGTTGATATAGTCGGTGTGACCGGTGCAAGATCGACCGAGGTGGGTCCCATTCGACGAGTCCCAAAACTTGATTGTTTTGTCATGTGATACAGAGACAAGTTGCTGGCCGTCGGGCAACCACACAACGCTTGGAACCATGCTTGGAAGCCTATCGTGATGAGCATCAATGTCGAACAGAAACTCGGCATTATTGCCATTGGTGCTCCAAACTCGAACGTTACCGCGTGATCCGCCGGATGCTAATTTTAGCCCATCTGGACTGAAGGCGACACACAACACCGCACTCTTACCCCGGAGTGTTGATAGGACGGCGCCAGTCTCAGCATCCCATATAATAACTCCCCTATCATATGACCCGCTTGCGAGTCTTTTTCCATCGGGGGAGAAACACACAGACCGAACGCGGCCTGTATGCCCTACCAGCAGACCGAGTATCACTTTTTGCTTGTTATCGACGTCCCAGACGATGATGATTTTATCTCCTCCACCACTCGCAATTCGCCTATCGTCTGGCGATACAGCGACTGAATGCACATAGTCACTGTGTCCCTCGAATGGCCCTCCCACCAATACTCTTTTCTCCACGTCCCAGATTCGCAGGGTTTTATCCTTGGAAGCAGTGACGATACGTCGACCGTCTTTGAAGAACGCGACTGCTAATACTGCACCCTTGTGCACTCGCATCGTTTTCGTTGGCGTCGGCTGGATTGTCTGCGCTGGCGTCGCGCCCCGTCCTACAGTAAGATATGCTTTTTTTGCTACATCGAGCAATCCTGACATGTCTCTAGACAGGAAGATGGACGGTCAGTAGCGTTTGAGGTTGACGAGGAGCGTACTCTGTGGTTACGTCCTCGATATTATGCGTCGTAAGTAGAGCTGGATTTCTACCCATAACCTAATTCATGTAGGCTCTTTATATACTATACTTACACATCGGAGGTGTGGACATTTTACCTCTTTCAATCAAAAGCACATCTAGACCTAGCCTGGAACGCTCTGGAGCGCTCTAGATTGCATTTCGAATGTGATTTCACTACTGGCAAAATGTGGCAAATGTCGAAACCCCCGCTGTGTTATCGTTTGCTCCACACCACGTTGCTACAGCGTGGATCTCATTTCGCTGCTTCCATCAGTGCCTGTCCATAAATGCCTGTCATAATCAAGTCCTTCATTTTGTTCACAGCACTGATATCGATAGATATTCCCTGAAGAATTGATTATACCCCGAAATTTTAGTTCCTATCAAGTGATATCAATTCATCCCTCAAGTAGAGTCGGAGTAGACTACTCCTGCCACCGGGGGTAATCAATATCATGAGTTCATTCCAAGCACATCTCACGATGGACATCCGGAACTACACAGGCAGTCGAAAATGCTGTGGACGAGAACGGTGCGTCAGACTATCATTCTTCGAGCATCGCAACCTCTCAAAAGTATCTTCATAGACACAATCGCATAATTTTTCAGCACTGCTGCGAAAAACTCGCCTACAATGATCGCTCTTTCACTGGTTCCGGCGCCGCAGCGCTAAAAATTGGGTATGAGCTTTTTGTAATAGCCGCGATCTGAATGCTAAAGCTGTCCGTGGGCATGCCTCTGATATGATCCGTCTGACCTGGAGGTCAGGGCTGCTGACTGTCAAAGTCTTATCTATCAGTTCTGGATTAGATTTGCAAGAGACGGAAGTGTGATCCTTGTCGCGCTTCTGTGACGTGTATGATTTAATGCTACAGTCATTCTAATACATGGCCACCAGAACATTTCGTCGTTGAGCTTTGCACGCTCTGGAGTAACAAGGCAGCGCAAGACCATTAATTTAGATTCCCATTCACGAAAATACCATCACTCACACAACTGCCACTGGTCTACAATGGGTTTGCGATTGACACATCTCTTGGACCTTTGCCACAACTTCCGGAACACCAGTATTCCGTATATATAAAAAACGCAAATGACCATGAATGAGAACACAAAACCGAGAATCACGACCTATCTCACCTTGGTAATCTCATCACTAATCTCCTTCTCATTAATCGACCCGGGTTTGGTCAGTACGAGGACTTCCTTTCGGTCGACTGCGAGAAAGAAAAAAGTCAACGGGAGGAGACAAAGAAACTCTTGTCGCATGACATCGACCCTACACAGAGGGATGCAGAACAGGACAGACCAATAGCAAAAACGCGCATGACGTGGTGAACGCCATATCCACCGAGCCGGCGGTCATTCGTGCTTTAAGGGTATACGAACGGACGCGAGACCAAACATCGAGCACAATATCATTTGAGTTAGATTTACACGATCACATGAAGTCCTCTTCGATAGCTTTTCCGGTAAGCTTCGGTGCATCAGGATCCTCCTCGACTTCGAATAATAAATCATACGACCGGGCAGCCTTCTCCGCTTCTCTAGCCTTGGCCAACTCTGCTTCAGCTTTTTTCTGTATTCTTAGATTAGTGTTTGATTTAAAAGGGAGATAATGTGAAGCGAACATTTTGAGCAGCTGTAGTTCTTTTCTCTGCGTTCTCTTTCTTGATCCGGTCTACGCGCTCTTGCTCGTGATCCACATCCCTCTCGACTTTTGTCTTGTTGAGACGGTTTACGATTAGATTTTCTCGCTTTGGGATGTGAACTGAGGGAGTATTGAGCAATAAAAACAATTGACTGGGGAACTTGAGAACCTCTTTTGACCTGCAAATCAACAACATTCAGCCGACGGCGACGATCGAGAGATAAAGGCGCACGCACTTGTTTGTCACTATGAAATGACACCTGACCGACGGCCATATCTCCGGATTTCTAGTATGAACATCTTCAGGTGGGCGCCCAGTGCGAGCATTGTGGTAGGCCCACCTTGAGGTTACTCCCCGGAGTATAAATAATGGCGAGGTTGTCTTTCTTATTTCCTACGTATCCAAAATCAATATTCAGGGGATAGATGACCTGAATATGCTCACGAACCTTCGATCGAGTTAGCTTTCACTAGCTGCGCACAATCGGTCAAAAGCGCCTGGGGAATGCTGTCCCAGGTCATGGTCGTTGGCATGCGAAGATAGACGTGCGCTGAGGACAGCTTGTCGACGTGAAACCACACATCTTGAGGCCATGCATATTTGATCAAATCTTCGTCTGATCTGGGATGGTGAATTTCAGTGTGTTATGTGATGGGTGTTGCTGGGCTCACTCTCGACTTTATCCTTGCCCATGTAAACCATTGCTGGCGGATCAACCACTATACCGGAAATCGGTATTACAGCAACTTGAACTGACAGAAGGGCTCACCAGTGGAAGTGAAGAAGAGGACCATTACGCTTGTGACTTGAGGGAGGACGATGTAGTTTTAGAAAACTAATAAGAAAGAGCGTGGGAAACATCGGCTGCTGCCCTTGCACGCGAACCACAACGAGCGCTTACTTACCGGTGACATCCACTAGCTACAAACTTGCTTCGAGCTCCGCTTTGCTTTACTGTTCTGACTGTTTATACAAACGCTTACAGTATCTCATTTGTGCGTCTTGATTCTATTTTTTGATGGAGTCTTACTGATTCCTCCAAAGAATCGATTGCCAAATTTCTGTTACTTCAAGATACATTCTCAATCAAAATGCAACCCATTCCAAATCGGTTAGGACTTGGTCTGCGTCCACCTTTGCCATCATACGGCCAGGGGCCCTCAATGTCGGCTCTCGCACAGCAGCAACAAATGCTTCACCAGGGCTTCGTCCCTCCTCAAGCACAGAAACTGACGTCTCTGTTTGTCGGCTCAATATCTGGTGGTGTCACCGATAGCTTTCTGAACAGACTTCTTGTGGTAAGGATCAGTTGTCCAAATCCTCATGTTAATCGCTTACAGCGGCTTCCAAGGCGTGTGGCCCCGTCAAGTCCTTCAAACGCCTTATCACCCCAGCGAACAAGCCGCAGGGTTTTGGATTTGCTGAGTTCGAAGATCCTGACTCTGCATTACGATGTCTTGCTCTTTTGCAGGGTGTTGAGTTACCGGCACTCGAGGATGGGTGCGCGAACAAGAAATTGCTGGTGCGTCGTGCTTTATATCTATTTCTCCCTTCAAGCCTACGTCGAATATCCAGATCAAAGCCGATGAAAAGACGAAACTTTTTCTCGATGCCTACTCTGCACAAAAAATGAAAACCGATGTAATTATTCCCCACTCTCTTTATCTGACCGTCAATGGGCTGACGAGCGATACGCTTAGGCTGATGAGACAATGTTGCAACACGCAAAAATGAAGGTCGATGAATTAGTCGCCGAGATCAATCAGCAATCACAAGAAGCAGCCAACAGCGGTCTTCTCGATAAAGAAAAATATGTCATCCCACCACATCTACACGATCTTCAAGAAGCCGATCTTCCTGAGACGCAGCGTGGTCTTGTCATATCCGAAATCGCCCAATTTCGTGAACGAGCTGCAAAGCGGGAGCGGGAGAAGTTGCGCGACGTTCGTGACGCCATGCCTCAGCTTACACCTACCCCAAGCGGGCCGAAAGTCCGCGAGTGGGGAAAGCCACAAACCCCACAGTCACCACAGGCTGCTCCAGGTAAATCTGCTCCTCGCGGAAAGGATGCGCAGGGATACAACAAACCTGTGGGGTTTGTGAAAGCCGAAGATGGCGCCGCTGCAATGGGGTCTGATGATCGGAGTATGCCAGGCAAGAGTGGAAAGACAGACGAGGAACTCGAAAAGGACCGCAAGGAAGCCAGACGGCGAGATGAGGAGGTTTCCTTCCGGGACGTAAGTTGCAGTGACTATTTCGTCAGATACAGAATCATCATGCTAACCTTCACGATCTAGCGTGAACGTCGCTACGAGCCCCGAGAGCGTACCCGTATAGCAGCTCTGGAGCGTTCGATAGCCCGTCAGACCGCAATTAAAGAGGCAGAAGAGCGAGATCGTGTTGAGATGCAAGCTCGTCTGGACGTTTGGGATGATGATGAAAGTGATGAAATGTTTTACGTCGACAGGTGCGTTTACAAGTTTGTGTTGCGTGATTTCGCTCATAGTCTATGTCAGAACACGGTGGAGACAGACTCGTTCCCGTAGACTTACCGCAGAGGAGGCAACGGATGCCGAGTCCCGCATCTATGAAGAACGTGAGACAGAGAATCTTCGTGTCGAGTCTGAGAAATTCCTCGCACGCCAGATGGAGGACATGCAAGCTCTCGCCGAAGAGCAGCGGAAAGCAGGCATGCTTCTTGATGACGGTGCGCCAGTCAAGCTTAGCGTGTCACTGAACCCCCCGCCTGTCAAGGCAGAACCTATTCCAAAGGACACGAAATCGACTGTGTTCGGGCAGGAAGAGGAGGAGGAAGAGGGCATCAAGAAGCGGAAGGTACCGCTCGTTAAGCTTGACTTCAGCGCCACCGAGGGCGAGAAGGCCAAAGAACGCCTCCAGATGATCAAGGAATCTGTACCCCACAATAGGGAGGCACTATTCAAGGCGAAAGTCAGATGGGATGGTGTTTCAGATGTAAGGATTGGGTTTTGCGTGTACAAGCTGCCTGCTAATAATGTGCCATAGCCCATGATTGACCGCAAGCTGGAGCCATTGATACGACGCCAAATGGTAAACTATCTCGGTGAACTAGAGGATGACGACCTCGTCATGTTTGTCGTAGAGCACCTCAAGGATCACAAGGGACCTCAGAAGCTTATCGAAGGGCTGGAGCCGGTGCGCCTTGCATATAATTGGTGTACTTGGCATTTACTAAACATCTATGGACAGGTTTTGGAAGAAGAGGCACAAGAATTCACCATCAGCATCTGGAGACAAATAATCTTCGAGAGCATGGCATACGGCGAAGGCCTGCACACGGAAAAGCTGATGGTCGATTGAACAGAGGGTGGGCTTTTGCACGCTGGGGTTGCTCTGCTCAGGAGGGCAGGTGCGTTGTAGCATTAATATCATGACTGCTGAGGTGTATGAGCTTCGAGAAGCAACTACACTACGCCAGATGAGGATTTAGGATGCTTGATAGGTTGCGGAAGGGCTAAAAGGGTGCATCCGTAAGTACGTCATTGACCTATTCCCGTGACGAATGATACTTCTTTCTGAGCGTACCTGTATCAATCGAACGGTGAAGACCTTTGGGATGTTTCAACAAAGCGCACGTTGCACATGGCACCTTGCTGTTGAGTTCTCAAGATCTGCTTACCAGTGTGGAGTTATTAATTGATGAGGGAATAAGTAATGAGATATGCGCTTAGACCTGACTATTTCCGCTGTCGCCGCATCAAGGTACAATTGTTGAACAAGCCCTCCTGTTGAAGCACCCTTCGACTCGTTGAGTTTTGCCTTTTCTTTGATAGTTGTTGGTCTCGTTGACCCGATCTAAGCCGCTTGCCTCGGACTACAGCAAAATGTTATTCGACCGTGGCTGCCAAGATTTTCTTCGACCATATTTTTCTGTAGCTTTACCGGTGAACGTGACATCCGTTCTGACGTTCGACTTGACCTCGTTGCTGTCGCTACCGATTTGACGATGAGGGATTTTCAGGTACGTCCACATGCTTACTTATGACATGGGCGGGTTTAGCTAGTGAAGCGCTATTTCGTGAGCGCCCGGGGTCTGCTGGCTAGTTGGTATATTGGCATGTGCTGCACTGTGGGGAATTTGCTGGACGAATGCTAGTGTGCCATGGCCAATGATCATGCACATGAGTGATTTTAAATAAAGGCGTGAGTTGATTACGAAACCTTATGTATTGCGGCGTTATGTAGCTCCGAGCCACAAGGTCAAGCTCCCACTGCATGAATTCAGCTTTCATCACTCGGGAAGTGCCCCTACCGATTGGCCACTCGAATGAGTTATCTTGTTCCATTCTGATTTCCATATTTTATGGCAGTTTCAAACGCTTGACGGTTACTAGCTCATCGGAACGTGCGTTGAAACGTTATTTATTATGTCAGTGGGAGATCTGGGTAATATAGCAGTGCATTTGCAACCAGTCAGCAGACCCTTGGTCAAGGCAACTGCTGATCCATCCATCTGATTCCGTCAACAATTACCAGGATTTGTCAATGTTTTGTAGCCAGGGTAGCGTTATGCACGGAGCGCCTATAAAAAGTCCCATGAGCTGGCGATTATTAGCCTGCGTCGTGGCAGGCTTCACGAGCTCCTTGTATATATACGATATCTGGTGCTACTCGAGTCGCTGGTGACTAGGACATACATATCCCGCGCTCATGATGGTGTCGAGCTTGAACTTGAAGGCTGCGGTCATCGCCGGCCTTGTTCCTACCATATTGGCGGCTGCCACCAATACTAGTACCACCACCACTGCGCCTGGCACCGCAGTGCCAACGTTGACCATTTCGACAGCGGTGGCTAGCCCTAGTGCACCACTAGGCGCCACTCTACCTTCGCAGGCACCACTACCCCCAACCCAAGGATGGTGCATTGGTCAAATATTTTGCGCTGGTTCAGTACGTTCTAGTTTACATCAACTTTATGGGTCCCAGTACTAACATCTACCCAGTTGCTACAGACAGTCAATATTGCTCAGGTGTACACTGATCCGAAGACGTTCGTAGACAAGCCAACCAGCAAGACTTCTCAGCAAGTTCTTGCAGACTTCAGCAATTTCAACTTGTCGACGGTTACCGAAGGGCAGATCGTGAATTTCGTTGATAACGATTTCCTTGGAGAAGGGCTTGAACTGGAAGCTGCTACTCTCACGAACTTCAATCCTACTCCAGCGTTCCTCAACAACGTGACGGACCCTTTGTTGAATGCGTTTGCGCAAACTGTTAACGATTACTGGACTCAACTTGCCCGTAACACCAATCAGTCTGCTCTTTGTAACGAATATCCCGGCGGCTCGTGCGAAAGCTCGCTCATTCCCCTGAACCATACATTCGTTATTCCCGGTGGTCGCTTTAGAGAACAATGTTCGTGTTTCTCTATGTCTCTGCTCAGGTGGATATCGATGATATCTGGTGGCTTTCAACAGATTATTGGGACAGCTATTGGATCATTCAGGGTCTAATTCAGTCGGAATTATATGACACTGTCAACGCGACTTTGCAAAATTTCATGGATGAGATCGAGGGCTTCGGTTTCATTCCGAATGGTGGTCGTATCTATTGTGAGTAGACTGTTTTGAATGAGTCGGTGCATCTCATTGTCGGTGGTACAGACTTGAACCGCTCACAACCACCTCTCTTTATTCATGTGAGTTCTGATTAGCATTCTTCGATGTGATCGGCATCAAAACGTGACACAGATGGTATATGACTATGTTAATGTGACTGGAGATACCTCGATTCTACAACGTGCTCTTCCTTTGGCTGAGGTCAGTAGCTTATTGTGTCTGTGGAGTACGGATTCTGAATATCTGTCCAGGTTGAGCTTGCCTGGTGGGCAAATAATCGTACAATTGAAGTTACGAGCCCGTACACCAACCAGACCTACATGATGGCACACTATGCAGTCAACAACACCGCTCCTCGACCCGAATCATATCTCACTGGTGGGTTGTCGTACTGAATCTGATCCCCCCACTTATCTCTCAACTTAGATTATCTGACCGTTTATGACCCAACGCTTTCTACACCTCTTACGGATAATCAGGCTGCCGAGCTTTACAGCGAGCTTGCGTCTGGCGCTGAGACCGGATGGGATTATAGTTCACGCTTCGAGGCTATCCCTCAGCTTGGCAACCCTGGCCTGCGCTCGCTCAATGTGAAGAACCACATCCCAACCTGTCTTAACAGTATTCTGTGTATGTTGATTTGTTTTGCTGTGCGTTTTTGTTGATGGGAACTTCGGGATGTCAGACAAGGCCAATATACTTCTTGCTGAGCTTTATGGCACGTCCAATGCGACCGCATCCAGCACCCACCTCCAGGTCGCTGCCGGCATTCGTGCGGGTATCCTCGACCTCCTCTGGGACCCAGCCAAGCTGGCTTTTTACGACTTTAACCTGACTTCGAATGCACGCAATGATATATTTACGGCCGCGACTTTCTATCCTGTTTGGAACGGTATCATCCCCGACGAAGTCCTCGCTTCTCAATCCAACGCGTTTGGTTACTTCGCAGCGGTCAATTTGGTGATGAACAAGTACAATGGTTCAGTTCCGGTTACTTTTGTCGATTGGACGGGCTTGCAATGGTAATTCTCTACGCCTTTTCCATGTAGACCTTATGGCACGTGTATTACAGGGACGCCCCGAACTCTTGGCCTCCACATCAGTACATCATCATGCAGGCACTCCGGGCTATTCCGTCTAATCTTACCACCAACGGGCTGCCTACACCCAGTTCAGATCAATCTACATATGATCTTGTTCCGGCAGGCCAACTTGACTTTACGGAAGCTCAGCTTCCTGGTCAACCTTTCCTCGTAGCAGAAGCTAATGCGAACGCGACTGCAACTGGTCCAGCAGCGGACATCAACAAGTTAAACGGTACTGTTGTTAATGGCGGAAATGCCACTGCGGGCGAAGGGTGGAGGGACACGCTTCAACGCGAGATGGCTAACAGATATTACACTAGTGTGCTCTGCAGTTGGTAAGTGGGATACACTTGTTCTCCAATAAAGCAATGCTGAGACTTCATCAGGCATGCCACTGGTGGTTCGATCCCAGGACTGCTGCCCCAGCTCCCAGCTAATGAATTAAATGTAACTGGTAGCATTGGTAACACCGGTAACGTCCGTAATGCTCGATCTGATTCTCCAGGCCACATACTCACGTGCAATGCAGATGTACGAGAAGTTCTCCAACCTCAATGTCGACTCTTCTGGTTATGGCGGTGAATACACCGTTCAGGCTGGATTCGGATGGACGAACGGCGTGCTTCTTTGGGTTGCCTCGACATACGGCGAGCAGCTCGTTGCTCCGCAATGCCCACCAGTCATCGTTACTGCTACTAATAATACTAGCAGCACGAGCGCGGCTGTCGGTCTACAGGCATCGTCTGGGGCCGTTATCACTGCCGTGGTGACGGCTTTTATGGCATCTTGGATCTTCTTGTAGATGTTGTAGATGCCGATTGTTGGCTGAGGTCCAAAACCTCGCGTACACAGAGTATGTCGCAAATTTGTTACACCAGTACACTGTTATTGTTATTTTGCCCTTGTGGTGTGTAGAAATCCATCGTGACTCTTACTAGTCACTTTACAAATATACAACAGCAGCGAGCACGCCACTCCACCAAAGGCATTCTTGCCGTGGGTTCTTAGTATGCAGTCGTAGCAATCGAGACTTGCAGCGGACTTCGCATCAAGTCAATTGCATCATGGCGATTCGGGAACTGGGAGTGTGTCACATATAGTGGTTCTGATTGGGCGAAGTCAGTGTGCCGGAGTCCAAATGTTGAGAAAGTGCTGAGCGGGATGCTCGGACGGGACGACAAGAGTACGTGATGTCAAGACCGGCGAAACAGTCTTGGAAATCGAAACCGGGGACTACTAAGTGCATGCGGCGATCTACTCGCTAGACAACACAAAAATTGCGATGGGAGGAGGCAACATTGGGGTGGAAATCCGGGATGCCAAGACGTCAGGCGAGCTGCTATCCACACTCAAACACGATCTGGATGCTGATAACTAGGAAATGCAACACTTGGTCAACTGTTTGTCATAACCGACGATGTAGCGCCTAGAACAAAGCATCCAGGTGTGCGAAATGCGCATACCATTTTGCCCATCTGGATGCTTTGCCTACACAGCATGAGACGCACCTTAAAAAGACAAGTACAACGTCACGGCGTGGTGCTTCCCTGAAGTCAGCGACTCATCTTGATCATGGAAAGCACACAAGTCGTTATAGAATCTGAGTTTAAATCACTTGCGTGGAATACATAGAGATCATAACGGTTTAAGTTTGATTCCATCTGAACCTGACATCGTCATTTCGCAAATCCGTAACAAGTTCGTTTACGCCAAGTAACCTCTAACCTACTAGTACTTTGAGAGAAGGAATAAGGGCAATGTATTCCGCTCGCTGCTCATTTCTTATTGGTACTTGGAAGCCGAGAGTCAGGCTCTCCAGAGGACACTTTGACCGCGTCAAAAATGCCTTGAATTCCTTATGAGGCCATGGATATATATCGCGAGCTTCGAAAGCGCGCAAATTGGGGAGTGAGAGTAGTGCACCTCAGGCATTACTTCTCGGTGGTATTAAAGGTCATTTAGAGGGTATTATTATGTTAGATGAAACCCTATCTCGTAGACCTAGCCTCAGAGATGTTCTATTTTTAGTACCACCAAATATACCTTGCTTCCTCCTGCAGCGCCTCCTGGGATCCTCGACAAACCATCCTGGCCCTCCCAGGATACACGGCACTCCTCTGTGATGATCGCAAACATCGTCAATATGTCCTGTGATGATCACAAACCTCGTCGATATGTCCTTAAGGCTGCCATTCGTGCCTGACAGTACTCTGCTCACGCACTAAGTCCTTTTCAATTTTTCCTTTTCCTTGTCCTCCACTACTAGCCATGCCCCCCGCTCGCAATGCGCGTGGCACTCTGCCAACATCTTCAGGGCTTGGCCTTCATTTTATAAGCCCCAAGAAATCTCGAGACCTGAAGAAAACTCAGGCTTTGTTCACATTCCTGGCGTCGATGCCAAGCATAAGCGTCTCCTTGACCAAATGGCCACCCTGATGAATCCACCCCCAGTTCTGCATACCCAAAATCTTAGTTCTGTCTCCACCCCTCCTCAATCCGAAGCCGCGATGAGTATCGACGATTCTAATTACAACGACCTGACAGATTACATCTATGACGCTAACTCAGACGACTATGTAGTCATTGCAGACCAGCCTGACCCAGGCACTTCTGACCCTACAGATTTGGAGCATGAGAACCCTGGGCGTCGCATCCTGCCAAACAAGATGTCCAACAATCTCCATAGCGCTTGGAAGGCACTTGTACCTACCCTGGTAGAAGTGTTCTTGAAGTATTCAGCCAGAACACACGGGCATCCTCTTCCAGAAGCATGCCCGGTGATATCTGCCTGTGCAAAGCGTAGTTGCGCACCGCGACGAATTTCGATAATTTGCCTTTTATTTGATCGTGAGTTGTTCATTTGTTCAAGCAGCTCCAACTGACGATTGCAGGTTTCCTTCTTGTAGATGTATTAGTCTGTGCATGCTCAACACTCGCACAAGTTCTCATCCACCACGGCCTCTTTCCTACCGCGCCTTCTCAACCATGCATGGCCATTTCCATCGAACTACTTGCGTTTTATCGAGCCTTATTCGAGCGTTCCTGCGATGCCATTCATGCGCTTGCATCTGCTCTCAAGACTCACTATGCTCGCAGAGGGTTTCAAATGACACGTGGAGATGTAAGTCTTTTTTTTTCATCAGTCTCTCAGACGGTTGCTCATTACAAAGGGCCAAATCATCCAAGAACCTTTTCGACGTAGCCTTGGGCAAGCTGTTCAATGGTTTGACATCTTGCAGGTTGAAGTTGAGCGTCAAACTGAAGCAGCAGTACAAATTGCTCGAGAACGAGTGTACGAGGCTCGGAGACCTCAACTTCCAGACGACAGTGGTATATCCACGCCCACATCATCCAATACAACACTCGTCAAAGGCAGGTGCTCCTCCATTCTCATGCAGCGTTGTCCTGCATGCTTCGCAGGCGTGCTTTTGGAAGACCACTCAGCGAGGGCGGTGACATTCATATTGCGACGGACGGGAACTTTCATCATAGACACCGATGGTCTGCGGGGGACTGCCCACGCTTCTACGATCCTGCCTATTTCCTTCCCAAGGCTCAAGTGGATGAAGTCGGGCACCGCATACAATCACTCCGTAAACGTGCCCCAAAGAAGCACACTTCGGCAGTGCCAGATGAAGCGATAGATCAATGCGAACATTCATACGAAGCTGCGGATGGGAAGAAACAAAAGGCCGCGATGGATTCATTCGACGATACTGGAGTTATGGCGCTCATCTGCCGGCATGACATTCCGTTGTTCTTTGCCAATATTGACTCGCCTGGCGAGCAACAAAAATATGCTGTAGCGCTACTTGAGCATTTATTCTCCTTGGTCCCACAGGAAGCCAATGTCATTGCCCTCTATGATGTCGGTTGCGTGCTCTCACGGTCATTGTCACACGTAAGCTTCCTTAAGATACAACTTCTCCCGCTTATGTGATACTAGTATGATATCCTTCCTTCTTCAGTGACATCGCGTCTTCGATTTGCAACCACCGCTATGCACGCATACGGCCATGAGTGGGCCTGTCAGCTTGAGTACAACCCTCGGATGTGCATTGGGCTTGGCCTGTCAGACGGCGAGGGTACTGAGAGGTTATGGTCGAGATTTGTTAAGCTGATTGGAATACAACGTTCATCCTCAGTAAGTGCCTACTCCGCTTTGACGAAGATTCTTCAAACACACACACACACAGAGGCAAAGGCGCCTTTGGTTGATAGATAGGCAAGCGGCTGCCATTGGTAAGGAGATGCAAGTAGATCTCGGAGATTGGATCAAACGTCGACTCAAACGTGGAGTTAACAACCAAGGATCTGCAGCGAAGGAAGCTCTAAGGAAATGTGGGATCACCGCCGAGGATCTGCAGGCGCAGTGGGCGGATCAGAAGAAGTCCCAACTCTCCATTCGCGCCCGTACGTCAGTTTAGCTTTCCTTGTTCGAAGATGAAACTTACGTCACGCATTGTGAACTACAGATGCTCCTGCCCGGCTCAAAAAGGAACTCGACGTGGTGCTTGCTCTACAGGCAGATCTCGATGCTTCAGATAGGGCTTTGCAAGCCACACGTTCTGTGGTCGAAAAGGGCTCGGTCAGCGAAGAGACATTGGATGCTATAACAAGCCTTGAGCGCAGCCACGAACGTCTAATGACCAAGGTTGAAGTACTGTATTCGTCACTCAATGTTCATGACAGGTTTCCAGAGCTCCAAGATGTGGACTTAGATTTCGTTCGGACACTCCTGATGGCCCGCGACCTCAAAATCAATATTCGGAAGAGAGCTATAGGAAGCTTTTTTGAGTGGGACAAACTTGATCGCGCCGTCGGTGGTGCAAATCAGGCCCTCGGTGAAGCATTTTTTTCCAATTTCGGATCATCAAAACTGACTTGTTATCTCGCAAGGCACGAAGCTTCATCAACAAACTCGTAAGGCAATCGCAAAGCGCCAGCCAGCGTTAATGACTGCAATTCGCAAATTCAACTCATATTGTGAGCGTCTGGAGAGCCTCTACGATCCATCCTGGAGCATCCCACTTCCTACTCCTCTTCCTACCAAGCTTGCGGACCTTCGAAATGACCAAACATTGATGGAGGATGTTTGGATCACCCCGTCAGTAGGCGACGTTCCTCGTTGGATGGAAGATCCGGATGTCAGAGATGGGATACGAGCGTTGTTGAAATGGGAACGGTGTCAGGAAGAACAGCGCCGCCTTGGGCTCGAGGCTGACAATCTTTGCCGATGGTTTGGAGATGAACTTGCGGCTCTTGAGCTCGCTCTGCGCTTGCCTACAAGTAAGTCATTTCGCACGTCGATGATCAGTGCTAATTTAACAAGACCGAACATTCATGTTCACAATTCAGCAACGGCGCGATCATGTCCTTCTACTACAGACTAGATGGGTTACTCCATTGGTGTCTTCCACTCGTTTCAATGGCAGTGGCAACGCAGCACTTAAGCTCGCCACTTCTCTTGCTGGGAGCCACGGATCATCAACCACTGCTGCATACTCGCTCATACCGACCTCCCTCACACTTATAGATCCCTCCCCCGAAGAAGACATCGTCGAGGAATCTGTTCCACGCACATTTGAAGAAGGCCCTGAACAAGTGGCGCTCTCAGATGTTTTACAAGACGGTACCATTAGTGATGAGGACGACGAGGACGACGATGAAGATAAGTGCATGGGAGAACCTGAATATGTCATAACATGGCAACTCCCAGAGGTACGTTTCAATATCTCATATAGAGAGTCATACTTATCCTACCTCATAGAACCTTCAAAATATCACTTCAGAATTCCTAGCCCCGAGGAGATCCCATCAACGTATGAAGGACATCTCCCGAACCCGCGTGCGACCAGCGCAGACGGGCTTCCCTCATCAAGTATTTGAGTCTAGGGATGTCTCCATGCTCGCACAGCCTACAGCCCGACTCAATGACACATGTATCAATGGTGTCGCTGCATTGCTCTACTCCGAGATATCAACTACCTGTCATGTACGTCCTTGTGCCATTCTCTCCACGCACAATCTCCTCGGATTCGATATAACGCGTCCGATGATATACTATGGCGGAATATGTCATGGACGTCATATGGGGAGAAAGACCTGTGGCTTCTACCTATCCATCGGCCGTCTCCTGTTGGACATTGGGTATTTTGTGGCAGCTCTACACGTCGACAAAGGCACTGCACCTCTTTGACAGTCTCGCAGATAGACAACCATGGAAGAATGAAGTCAAGGTCAGTATTACTTTCAATCACGCTATCTCGATTTCACGATGATGATTATAGGATATCATGAAACTTATCGCCCGGTTATCGTCTATTGCCCACGATCGTCGTGGCTCAGATCTTATTGACATCAAAGGCTGGGTAGCTCGCCCGCTAGTAGTCCAGCCATTGCAGACAAATGGCTATGACTGTGGGCTGTGGGTGCTCGCAGCGATTGCAGCGGTGTTACGAGG